>NC_069679.1:38490351-38793381 GCF_023699985.2 Odocoileus virginianus | reverse complement strand
TCTAGAGTTTCCAAATTCACCATGATGAGCATAAAAAGGGAATTTTTTAAAAATACATACAGTGAAAGGCATAAAACCACTGATTTAGAGTCAACTAGTGATTTCACCTCACGAGACTCCTAGTGTGGTTCTAAATACTTTAGTTAGAATAAAACACGATATGCATGATAGTCAGGAACTGTCTCTGTACTCTTTGCTTTCTAAAACATCCTAACGCAAACCATCTTACGTAACCTTCACAACAACAACGTGGCAGGGTGGTTATTTCTCTTCCTAGTTTACAGGTGGGGAAGCTGAGGCTTCAGCTACTGTTACCCAGGGAAACATCTGCCTTCCTGGGGTCCCGGTCTCTACACCTGCATTAGAAGGGATTTGAACCATGACCTCCAGTTCTGCTTCCACAAAACACTAACACATAAAATTGAACTTGAACTTACATTTAGTCTCAATTAGGTACAAGCCCGACAGATTTCCTCACAGACTCATTAAGGCTATGGGACTACTTTAGGGTGTGTCTGGGCACGTGGGTATGCATGGCTACCCACACAAGTGTGTTCACAGGTGCTCTCTCTCTCAATATTCTACAGCTCTATATTAGAAGAACTGCTTGTTTATAAATGTCTTTTTATTTGACACTTAGCTTTCTTACCCAAATCTGAAAATGCTGGGAAATAACAAAATATAATTATATTCTCTAACCTCAACTCTAATACGTCCTGAAACCAATTTGAGGTTGCTAACCTGAATGCAGGCCAAGAATACTGACTCATAAACAATTATTCTCCCCTGGAAACAAATACAAGGTTGTGTTTGTGTCAGAATAGGTCCTGAGCCCACCTGAATGAGAATCATGTGAAGCTCTTATTAAAAACACAACACCCTGGGCCCCATCCTGAGATCTGATTAAAGACGCTTGGGGACACGGGACCTGGGAAGCACCATTTCAACCAGCTCCCTGGTGATTCTTTGAGAATCACCACTAGAGGTGGAAAAGCATGGGTAGGGATTGGAAAGGCTGCTAGCAATCTGTCTGTGTATATTAAATTGCTTCTACCAACTGCTTCATACCATTTCTGTCCTTTACTGAGCCCATTTTTGCATGAGATATTCCCTTGTGATCTCTAATTTTGTTGAAGAGATCTCTAGTCTTTCCCATCCTATTGTTTTCCTCTATATTGATCACTGAGGAAGGCTTTCTTATCTCTCCTTGCTATTCTTTGGAACTCTGCATTCAAATGGGTATTTCTTTCCTTTTCTCCTTTGCTTTTCGCTTCTCTTTTTTTCTCAGCTACTTAAAAGGCCTCCTCAGACAGCCGTTTTGCCTTTTTGCATTTCTTTTTCTTGGGGATGGTCTCAATCCCTGTCTCCTCTACAATGTCACAAACCTCCATCCATAGTTCATCAGGCACCCTGTCTATCAAATCTATTCCCTTAAATCTGTTTCTCACTTCCACTGTATAATCATAAGGGATTTGATTTAGGTTATATCTGAATGGTCTAGTGTTTTCCCCTACTTTCTTCAGTTTAAGTCTGAATTTGGCAATAAGGAGTTCATGATCTGAGCCACAGTCAGCTCTCGGTCTTGTTTTTGCTGACTGTATACACCTTCTTTATCTCTGGCTGCAAAGAATATAATCAATCTGATTTTGGTGTTGACCATCTGGTGATGTCCAGGTCTAGTCCTCTCTTGTAGTGTTTTTTTTTTTTTTTCTTGTGTTGTTGGAAGAGGGTGTTTGCTATGACCAGTGCATTCTCTTCGCAAAACTTTATTAGCCTTTGCCTTGCTTCATTCTGTACTCCAAGGCCAAATTTGCCTGTTACTCCAGGTGTTTCTTGACTTCCTACTTTTGCATTCCAGTCCCCTATCATGAAAAGGACATCTTTTGGGGGTGTTAGTTCTAGAAGGTCTTGTAGGTCTTCATAGAACCGTTCAATTTCAGCTTCTTCAGAATTAGTGGTTGGGGCATAGACTTGGATTACCATGATATTGAATGGTTTGCCTTGGAGATGAACAGAAATCATTCTGTCGTTTTTGAGATTGCATCCAAGTACTGTATCTTGGACTCTCTTGTTGACTATGAGGGCTACTCCATTTTTTCTAAGGGATTCTTGCCCACAGTAGTAGATATAATGGTCATCTGAGTTAAATTTGTCCATTCTAGTCTATTTTAGTTCACTGATTCCTAAAATGTCAATGTTCACTCTTGCCATCTCCTGTTTGACCACTTCCAATTTACCTTGACTCATGGACCTAACATTCCAGGTTCCTATGCATTTCTGCTCTTTACAGCATCGGAGTATCGGACGTTGCTTCCATCACCAGTTACACCCACAACTGAGTGTTGTTTTTGCACATCAATAACCTCAGATATGCAGATAACACCACCCTTATGGCAGAAAATGAAGAACAACTTAAGAGCCTCTTGATGAAAGTGAAAGAGGAGAGTGAAAAAGTTGGCTTAAAGCTCAACATTCAGAAAACTAAGATCATGGCATCTGGTCCCATCACTTCATAGCAAATAGATGGGAAAAGAGTGGAAACAGTCAAAGACTTTAATTTTGGGGGCTCCAAAATCACTGCAGATGGTGACTGCAGCCATGAAATAAAAAGACACTTACTCCTTGGAAGAAAAGTTATGACCAACCTAGACAACATATTAGCAGAGACATTACTTTGCCAACAAAGGTCCCTCTAGTCAAGGCTATGGTTTTTCCAGTAGTCAGGTATGGATGTGAGAGTTGGACTATAAAGAAAGGTGAGCACTGAAGAATTGATGCTTTTGCACTGTGTGTTGGAGAAGACTCTTGAGAGTCCCTTAAACTGCCAGGAGATCCAACCAGTCCATCCTGAAGGAAATCAGTCCTGAATATTCACTGGAAGGACTGATGAAGCTGAAACTCCAATGCTTTGGCCACCTGATGCAAAGAACTGACTCACTGAAGACCCTGATGCTGGGAAAGATTGCAGGCAGGAGGAGAAGGGGACGACAGAGGATGAGATGGTTGGATGGCATCACCTACTTGATGGACATGAGTTTGAGTAAAGTCTGGGAGTTGGTGATGGACAGGAAGGCCTGACGTGCTGCAGTCCATGGGGTTGCAAAGAGTCTGACACGACTGAGCAACTGAACTGAATTGAACTGACTGAACTGACCAACTGCTTCTGTGAGGTGCAGAATCAGCTACGATCTTAGGGAAAGAAATGCTTACCTTTGTTCAAAAACCCAGGTAAGAAATAACACCTGAAGAAAGTTCACTCCACAAACTTCAGTGTAGCCCCATGCTCTTGATCAATGAAACCTCTCTTAGCAATCAAACAATGAAACTTTCTATTCACAGCAGCTTAGCGTTTAGCCAACAGTCAGAATCCAATCCAATTACTGGAACTCCCCATAAAGAGCCTGGGTGGTTAACCTGAATCTCACCTGGGAGACAGCAATGGCTATAGCCTGAAGGCGTCTCAGTGTATTTTACCTGAATTATTTATCACGCAAACAGCCTGCTGTGATGCAGTATCGAGCATGCTGGGACCCCTGACCAGTGAAGGATCTGATACATTACACAAATGCTAATACCAGCAACTGTAGAAACAACTGAAAATTGTCTACCAGTGGAAGCCCCTCCTCCTTCTGAGACCCTCACCTACATCAGCTGTTTCTCCCCTACCTTTGTCTTCAAATTTCAAATCAAACTAGAAAGAGGAAAAAAAAAATCACAGGGTCTAGGATCAAAAGTTGAGTCAAAGCCACTTAAGGCATATTGTACATTGGAACAGCAGAATACACACATCTGCCAGTGGGATTTAACCATCTTATCTTCAGAACACTGCTGCTTCCTCTCGACCTGCTATCGTAATTGGTAAGATGGTAATTCCTGCGGAAAATGGTTCAGTCCAGGTTGAAGCTGCAAGGGTCATCCGGTGACTCATCACTTCTGCCCAGGATACAGCTGAAGGATGATGGCCGAACACTCAGCTACCTATGACAGCACAATCACCATCAAAAAATACACAGAGTACCAGCACTCCAGGAAACCTTTACACTGAACAAAGTTAATCCCAGCGCGGATGCCTCTGCCACTCTGGATCCGCTCTTTTGTGCCCGTGTGAAGGGAAGTGTTTGCCAAGAGAAGAAGCCCAGCTCGAAAATAAACTGTGTGAGTGAAGCAAAAGCATAAAGAAAACAACAAACTTGAATAACGCCTCTTTCCTCTTCCCATTCCTCTTGTGTTGGATATGGACAGTCACAAAGTAATGTGAGCAAAGCCTCACCCTGGGAAACAGTCACACGGATGGGCAATCCCACAGAACGTGGTGCAAACACAGTAAATTCTGTGATTCAGACAGATTTCTTTAAAATGTTTTTTCAATTTAATTTTTATTTTATATTGGAATATAGGCGATTTACAATGTTGAGCTAGTTTCAATGTATAGCAAAGAGATTCCATTATACATGTACATCTATCTACTCTTTTTCAGATTCTTTCCCCATATAGGTTATTACAGAATTGAGTTCCCTGTGCTACACAGTAGGTCCTTCTTGGTTATCTATTTTATGTATAGTAGTGTGTATATGTTAATCCTAGCCTCCTAATTTATCCCTCCCTCCAACCTTTCCCCTTTGCTAAATATGTTTATTTTTGAAATCTGTTAGTCTGTTTTACAAATAAATTCATTTGTATCATACTTTTAGAATCCACATGTAAGTGACATCATATGATATTTGTCTTTCTCTGACTTACTTTACTTAGTATGATAATCTCTAGGTCCATCACTGATGCCACAAATGGCATTATTTCATTCTTTTTTATGGCTGAGTAATATCCTGTCATATATGTGTACCACATCTACTTTATCCAGTCCTCTGTCAACGGACATCAAAATGTCTTTTCAGCACTAATAGAAGTTAAAATTTTTAAGACTGGTGAGGATCTAAGACACACATTTATTTGGCCCCTGAGAGAAAACAGCACAGAAGTTTTTAAGCATTTATTCCTTGAATGAAAATGGCCGGCCAATCTTCTCAGCTAACTATAAAAATAGTCCACTCTGAGCTAGGGCATCTGGAAAATCAGTCCCTGATCTAAGTGTCAGTCACCTGAAGCCACATTTCTGGCAAGTGACACCACAGGAAGGCACCAGTGACAGCAGGGTTCACACAGAAGACTCAGGGGTCGTGGGTCTCCTAAACCATCAGTCATGGTTTTAAAACAAAGAACACTTGCAGTCTAAAATAATGGCTGAATCCAAATCCACAAAATGGGCCTCCTGGAGTCTCCTCCTCTCTGCGGGTAAAAACCCCAGCCCTGCTCCACACGTGGCATTCCATAGAAAATGTGTATCCTTACTGACCATGGCAAGGAACCAAGAGGCCATTCTGAACAGGATGCTGACTCACATCTGCCAAGACACAATGGTTACACAGAGAAAATAGATTTCATTCTGCTTGATAAAGGACTCAGGAGGCCCTCAGGGCAGGGCTGACTGGCTAGAAAATAAAGGAAAACTGCCCAGATTTGCTCCTTATCTAGATCAGAGGAAAAACCAGGACTTGGCTTAGGTTACTGGGCATGTCAGTATCAAACCTCGGAACAAGGTCAAAGGAAGGCCACTGGGAGAGGAAGGCCACGGACCCATGGGTTTTATTAAAACAGTATCAACTATTCACTGAATACCTACAATGTGCCAGACATTTTACGAGGTACTTTGTACAAACCACTCTCTATCGCAATTGTCACCACATCTGTGTGTGAGGGGTGTTACGGTCGCCTCCACTGCACCCGATGAGGACACCAATGCTCACGAGGCAAGGGCTCACCCCAGGTCACACAAGTAAGTCATCTGCAGGGCTGGGGTTCAAGTCAGGATTAAAGAGCTGCATTGGGCTGCTCTGCTTCCTGTTAGAGAAAACCATCCAGAACTAAAACACGGGGCAAGAGGAAGGGAACATGTCCCTGAGTGTGGCTACCCGCCCTCCAAGACTGTTTCTCCAGGGCTTGCTCTCATTCGACTGGCTACTCATCACTGATTATGGCACAGGCTCTATGCCTTAGGTGTTCACTTGTAGATTTTGGTCCAGTAGAAAGAACAGTTCCCAAGATTATGGCTTCAGCGCCCTCAAATTCATGAACGGTCTTGTATCCAGCCCAGTAAACTTCTTCTAACCTTCTTTTCTCAGTGCTTTATAAACCAGCCTCTCAAATTTCCTTTGAACCAGCCCTATCTCAACGAATTAATGTTTGACATGTGTTTATTCTGTATCACGTGAGTATCCTGTATACTCTAATGAGTCACATTTGTACCTTTCTGAAATTATACTTTGGTGCTTTTTTACACGACACTCCTCCATCTTGTTCCTAAAAAGCATCTGAGACAGTAATGCGTCTATTTGTCTACAGAACTGGACTTACTGTTCAGAACATACAAAGGTACAACCATCAAATAATCTTTAGATAACATTTGCCACACAGTAACAATGCCCAGCCACTGATGAGATAACCCCATTGAGGTTTTTTTAAGAGAAAGAGCTAGAAGACCCTCTTCTGAAAATAGCCATTCATAACTCGGCGGGAACCTAAAGTGCCAACAAGAGTGATTTTAGGGACAGGGAAGCATGCGCATGCACGCGCACGTGCACACACACACACACACACACACACACACACACCATTGCCCAAAGTATCCTTCCTACCATCTGACCCGGTGCTACCTGGCCTGATTCAGAGAAAGCACAGTTTAGCTAACTACCTCTAAAGGAGGAGGTTCGGCTGAGAAATTAAATTTCTTCTGTTTCCACTCTGCTCTGGTCTCACCTCAGCTGAGTCCCTTAGAAAGGATTTAAGCATCATCTCTTTGGTATTCCCACTGGATTCTTTAATAATCTAGAACCCTGCCGGCCTCTGTGCATAATTACACTTCTGTGATACTACAGAACCAGCAGAAAAGCACAAGGGCCACTGCTCAAGATCCAAACCAAGTAAAACTGCAAATGAAGGATCGTGCATAAAATGCAAGCAGCAATTTGCGCCCTGTCACTCTATCAGCCTCCTGAGTCAGAAAGTGAAACATCTGAACAGATGCAAGAGACACTGCCACACTCACCCTGAGCTCAGCTAACAGAGAAGTTACTATTTATTGTCCCAGCTCTGCAGACACCAGATAGGAATACAGTGACTTCCATGGTCCCTGGGCATCACTGCTATTTGATTTCCTCAATGGACAAGAGGTAACGGTTTTTTACAAAAGAAAGAACTGAGAGGCAGGCGACAACAGCCAAGGCCTACAATGAGAAAGGCACCAGGGACTCCTTTCCCCAGGTTTCACAGGCTCCTTAGCTTGAGTGTGGCCTCTACATACCTGAGTAGACAATGACCTTCTTAAGGAAAATCAGAAAATCTGTGCCCGGAATAAAGGTGGCTATGACTCAGCAGCACTGGTCCCTATGTTCCCAGCAGTGCTGTAAGATGAGAACTCAGTCTAGAGTAAACTTGAACACAAAGAGAAAGTCTTCAACGGGAAGGTTGTGTTCCCTTCTGTTCAACTTCCAGGATGGTGAGAAGGCCCCGGGCTACGTGAGTCACAAAGGCCTTTCCCACAAGCTGGCTCGCACTCAAACTTGGGGGTTCTTGGTTTGGGCCCCCACCTCCAAAGCCCCTCCCAGAGGAGAGAGGCTACTTTTCCCAGCCAATCTGCCTCCCAGCATATTCAAGAAAATATATTCCTAACTGCTGTCTCAATTGAATGAATATACCTACAGGTATGCAGGTGAAACGCAAAACACACATCCTGGCTTGCTTCCCACTGCCATGGGATGTTAGTCTTCTAGCCATGCTGGAAAACTTAAGCAGTTCCATTTTAAAAGTATAAGGAAAAAAAAGTGCAAAAACTTGCAGCATTTATGCTTCTATACTTGTGCTAATAAGAAGTGGGGGAAAAACACCCGCTATTGCAACCCTTCCGGAGAACACAAATACAGCTAAAATCAAAACTGGCAATGATAATAGGGCAACTCATTACCCTCCCCTTCCAGAGAGAGACCAAAGCTGTACCAATTTATTGGCACTTACTCTAACTCTTGGGTTGTGCTGCTTCTAATTACAATCTATTTTATGGAGTCTAGATTCATCCTTTTCTAATTTAGCTGACTTTCCTTTCTAGTTATTTGGATCCATATGGTAAACCACTCACAGCTGTGTTGTACACTCCACAGTATATATTTAACCCAAGGCCAATCTAGACCAAGAGACGCCTACAGATTTAAGTCTCAGCAACCTCTTGTTAATTAAGCAATATTACTACTTTTGCACGACTTTATTCAGTTTCTAACTAGACATTAATTGAGGTAAGTAATTGCAGAGTCTACCTCAGGCCAACATACACAAAACAATCATGCATTTGGTTGAGGTGAGATACACAGAATACTGAGACCCCTTAAAACCAGAAACAAAGCAGACTTCCAAGGCATGAACTAAATTCACTTTGGAAAAAAGGATCAAACCTCTCTAGGGGACTGTTAATCCTTTGTGGATATGGTCCAGATTCTGGATCTGTCTTTTGCTGCCTTATCTTGCCAGCCACGTGTCCACACTCACCTTTAAGCTCTGGTATCTGTGTACATTTTCACTACTATTCAGGTTAAATATGTACGTTCTCACATGATCCCAGTGGCCTGGGTGTTAGAAAAGGTTAATGAAGTGAAGCCCTCACCCTCAATGAGCTCACATGCTGGTAGGAGGAGACAAATCCGTAGATAAATAACTTTAATACAATGTGACAAGAGCTATAAATGAGATGAAAAGTATTATGAGACACAGTCAAGGAATTATTGATTCTGCCTTCCTGCTAAGAGAAAGCTTGGAGAAGAGGCTGTGCATTGCCTCAAGTCAAGAGATGAGTGGGGGTACTTCACTGTCAGTCTAGTAGTTAAGACTCCTCGCTTCAAATCAGGGGGTGGTGGGTAGGAAGGTTCAATTCCTGGTTGGGAAACTAAGATCCCACATGCCACGTGGCATGGCCAAAAAAAGTTTGCCGAGAGAGAGAGAGAGATAAATGGGAACTGCCCAGATGTTAGAAGTGGGATAACACTCCCACTAGAGGAGGGCTGCATGCTCCTAAGAGAGCAAAGGCTCTGTGTGGGGCATGAAATAGCCTGGAGATGAGGCTAGACAGAGAATCTGTCATGAATGAGGCAAGGAGTCTCTTTAGAAATAAAGACAGATGCCCTCGCAGCCCAGATGAGAGATTGTAAGGGCAGAGGGGAAGGGAGGGATGAGAGCTACTTCGAGGCCTTCTGACCAGTCTCTGCAGCCCCACCCTACAGATCTCAGCCAGGCCTGCCCCTCCTCACCCTCCCCACTGCAGGCTTGCCCCAGTTCACAGTTCTCGCGTTTAACAGCAGTGAGTGACCCTCAGCCACAGGTGACCGGCTCGCAGCCCTTCTTGCTTAGAGCACTCAGACGACGGGACGGTCGATGTATGTTAGCAGCACAAGTAATGCCCAGCAAGTTCTACATTTGGCACACACACACACAAGTATGCACACACACCTGGGCTACACCATCTGAGAGGGAGGCCACAGACAGTCACTTTTCCATGGTCCTTCGGCTTTTGTTTCTATCAGCATTTGAGGTTTACCCTTTCTTTCCTTTGCTATCAAGGAAGCACCAATTAATTTGCACTGTGTTCTGGAAAAGGGTTTGAGGTAGAAGCTGGGTAAGGCGTGGCACAAGCCTCTTAATTACATTTAAAGTGAAAGGCATTCTAAAAGGGAAGGTAAGATCTTAATTAGCTCATTTTTTTTTTTTAAAGTAGTGTTAATATCTAAAAAGATCAAGGAGAAAACAAAACAAAAAGGGATGTGACTTTCTCAACTATAGCTGACTCTTGAACAACTCAGGGATTTAGGACGCTGACCCTCCCCACAGTGGAAAATCCACATATAACTTACAGTCAACCCTCCACATAACTGATTTCACACCCATGCATCTAACCAACCTCTGATTGTGTAGTACTTACTATTGAAAAATATCCATGTAAGTGTAGTTCAAACCCATGTTGTTCAGGAGTCAATTGTAATAACTTCATTTGTTTTTAATTTGGTTTATTGCTTCCCGTTACAAAGGTAATATATGTCATCATAGAAAAATTCGAAAATACAGAATATATTGAATTATATATATATATATATACACACACACACACACACACACAGAATAATGCCATATTTTTTCTTTCTGACATAAAAAAAATTGTTGTGGTGTGATCATACTGTATATACTATTTTGGGGAGAGGGAGCTTAACTATAAGTCTTGTGAAATCTTAGTTCCCTGACCAGGGGTTGAACTCAAGCCCCTGAAGCAGAAGCATGGAATCCTAACCATTGAACCACCAGGGAATTCCCTGTATTTACTATTTTATGTCCATTTTTTATGCAACTGACAAATCTAAGGTGAAATTTATGTTAAAATGAGTGTTGCCGCTGTGGAAGACGTGCGTTTGCCGTGAGTCGGCGCTGAGTGACATGGGCACCACGGCCTGCCCGTGCGTGCCACACACCCAGCACCTGCCTGCCCGCCCCCCGGGCCTTCTGCGGGGGCTGGCACCTGCTGGGGGTTCTGGTTTTTACTTTTTTAATGTAAGTCTGAGTCTTTGTAATTATTGAATCGTGAGAACATTTTTGAACAATTTACCTGTCAATAAAGCAGAAGACGGCAGTTTTAAAGTAAAAAATAAATAAATAAAAAAAATAAAATGAGTGTTGCAAAATTGATTGCAAGGATGGTTGCACAAGTCTGTGAATATACTAGGAAAAAAAAAACATTGAATTGTACATTTTCTATAGGTGAATTGTATGAGATGTGAATTTTATCTCAATAGCAATGTAAAACAACTGTTAATAAACTTTACTTTTCATATTGTGGTGACATTCTACAGATATCCTATAGAGAGCTATCATAATTTACTAAGTCACTCCCCAGCCAGAAGAGAGACCTGAGTTTTGTCACCATCATGACCAATACTGACAATAACATCTTGGCTACATCACTGAGCTCTGTATGGATATCACAGTCTTTCCTCTCAAGAGTGTCCTAGAAGAATTTAAGGTTCTAAATACACCAACAATCCAGAAACTATTTTATTTTTTAGAAACTATTTTAAAGGGTCAACAGATTTAAGAAAATTCAGTTACTCTTTAAAACCACTAGGCACCAAAAATAAGTAAATAAAAAGCAGTCCTAAGTGGGACTCACGGTGCATTAAGTTTGGGAAAGAAGACGACAGGGGACCAAAAGCTGGACCTACAAATATGACATATATCTGATATCTCTAGAATCACAGATAGAAAATGGTCTCATGCCTGAACACAACTTATGGCAAAGTAAGAAGTCTGGTCCTGCCAAGTGGGTGGCGTAACATTAGGGTGCGTGAGAACACAGCCCTGGGGCTGGACCGAGTCACATTCAAATCCCAGTCTGAACCACAGTCAAGAGACCCGGAGCATGTTAATCCTCAACTGTGTCCTCCATAAACTGGGGATGACAGCACCTAGTATGAGAGGATTAATCCAAAGTTCACCTAGGAATAATGTTCCTGAAGTGCTAGGTGCCATGCCAGCCCATAATGAGCAGCACTCAATAAGCAGCTCCTGCAACCCTGATAATGGTGATGTCAGCTGCATTTGACCAAACCGGAATGTAGGAATCCAAATCTTAGCTCTCCAGACGTTTCTGCTTAGAAACTTGAGTATTTTTCTACTAACTCAGAAAGGGCCTGAAGGTATTTTTATTACCCTGGGAGTTTCAGCTGTTGCCAGAGTTCACTTGTGCAATCTTTACATTCCAGTGCACTAAAAGCTTTCTCATGCCGGGATAAAAGCAGCCTTTGTCTCAAGCTTGTAAAAGGCACCATCTTTGTCAGATGAGTGAGCTGTTAAAACTTCGATTGTATCTCTACAATGGCTTGTTGGGAAACCCTAGGAATATAGGCACATCCAAATAGTGAGACGCAGTGAGCGGAGTGAGTTTATAGGAGAGCGGGCTGTGTGTGTGTGTGTTAAGGCAATATACGCTGAGTTGTCTATATGGCAGGCACCACGCTACGTGCTTCCTACTTCACAACAACCCTGTGAGGTGGGAACTTTTATTAGCTCCCCCTTTATAGTAAGGAAGTTCAGGCTTAAGGAAGCTAAATGTTTTCCCAGAGTCTGCAGTTAGTAAATTAGTGGCAGAGCTAAGATGTGAAACCACAAACACATATGCTCTCATCCACCAGGTTCCACCAAGTAGAACTGACTGCTGGGAGATAAGACCTGCAGATTTTAGTTTCACTTCCTGATCAGTGACTTCCTGACTTCCCAGCTGGCCTTTGACAAGTACGGTCATTTAAAAGCACCAAGAGAGATGGCTTTTTGAAGGCTAGTTAGTTGGCCAGGCCAGATGTGCCCACAGTGTCCTCATGGAAACTAAGGTTGCTTTGAGGCTGATGATGCAAGCCTATGTTGCATCAGAACCACAGGACCTAAAGGATCTTTCTACATTCCTTCTTATCCCTGGAAACACAGTATCCAGTTTTTCCAAGGGTTTTAGGAAAGGTGACTATGCAATTTATCCTGCAAAATACAACAGTTCTGAGGGTGCAAGGGGGCACAATCAGTAAATATGCAGGCAAAACGGGGACATATGGTCATCCCAGTTTTAGGCCCCCCAGGTTGCCCTGACTGAGGTCCCCAGTCTGCAGTGACCTGTATGTGAACTGTTGCGGTGTGTCAACAAGTAAAAACACTCCATCATCCTAATGTCCTGCGCTCGTAAGCAGGGGATGAACCAGCAGTCAGAATAGCTGCTGGATCACATCTGTGTCTCACAAGCTTTGCATGTAAAGAAGTGCTTTGTCCAAAGCGGGGAAAGAGTGTGGTGAATCACAAGCATCACCATAATCATCGCAGTGTTTCCAGGGATCCAGGGATGGAGCAACCCCAGAGGTACATGCTTCATCAACGGAAGCCTGAAAGTCTGGTCACAGGCTTTTGTAGACACAGAAAACAACATGATGACCTGAACAGGTCCTTGCTCAACTCTACCCGCAGAATGTTTTATCTGCTTTATTTCAGGACAGAAGATTTTATGCCTCCTGATCCTCTCTCACTCATCCTGGAACTCTAGGAAATACAGTCATCCCGACAGCTCTTTAAATCTGAGTTCTAGGCCTAAGGAGTGACATAACTTGTGGAGTTTAAAAAAAAAAAAAAAAAAAAAGCCTGGATTTTTTGCTCATTAGATCAATCTAAGAGCAAAGCAGCAAAATGTACCCAGCAATTTTCCAACAAAAGTGATGAAATTCAAGGGGACTTAAGACCAAAAAGGGGCCCGGCGGGATCACCATGACCAATTTCTTCCTTCCAATTCCAACTCTTCCAATTCCTTCCTCAGAGGCTGAAGCCTCTGAGCCCAAAGCACACACTCGGGATCAGGCCTCCTGGCCCTGAGATATAAGCCTATTTCCATGTCACTAGGCCATTCGGTTAATTTCTCACGCTTTAAGTCCTCTTCTTCTCTCCTAGGAGAGGAGGGAGGGAGGAAGGTGGAAGGAAGAAGGGAAGGATGGGATGGGGTAGGTTTGGATCACTTCATTAAAGCTCGATGACAATTTCAAATGACCAATGTATGAAGAGGAAAGACAGAGACTGATAACATTTTTATGAGAGTCTGACAAGAGGATAAACATATGGCTTACCTTTGGTCTTGATGGCTGTTTCAATGTTCAGAGCATCCCGCTCAGCATCAAAGTTAGTGTATGCTTTGACTGACCCGTATGCACTTGGAGGTGTGGAGTGCTGAGGTTAAAAGGCAAACACACTGAAGTCATACACATTTAAAATCCTTTTGTTGAAATGTCAATTACTAAAATTTTTTCTCCTATTATTTTGTTTTTTAGCAATTCACATCATTCTTAGGCCAGGGAACTTGTAAGTATTAACACGCCATCACACATAGGATATAAAACTTCCTTCAGAATTCTTCAAAGGCTCAACTAGTTAAGAATTTGATAAATCTATTTTTACTTTTCATCTTACTTTGTGTGCAAGCTCAAAGTGGACAAGGCAAAGCTGGGCACTTGAAACCACCTGTTTCTCTGGGGAAGGCTTTGAAGAGCACAAAACCGGGCTGGCAACAATTTGAAACAAGCTGGAAATGTGGAAATGCCTGAATGACAAGCGTGTTTCGCCAAGTTTTTGCTACAGGTACATGAATTTCCACTGGGCCTGTATCACAGTTCTTTAGAAAGCAAATGCAGAGTGCCTGCCTGCTTGTCTCGGACTATCAGGCAAGTGAGGGAAGCTTCTTCCTCCACCAAGGTGGTCAGGCCGTGTGGCCCACATCCTCTACATGTTGGCCAAGTTCTTCCTCTTTTCTCTCCTCTCTCTCCCCTCCCTTCTGCTGTCTTTTCTTCTTCTTTTTAACTTTTTACTTTATATCGGGTGTACAGCCAAGTAACAATGTTATGATAGTTGCAAGCACACAGCAAAGCTACTCAGCCATACATGATGTGTATCCATTCTCCTCCAAATTCCCCTCCTATCCAGGCTCACTGAGCTCTACTCAGTGTCACATAACATGAAGCTGAGTTCCCACTGTACACATATTTCTCCAGACAAGACATACAGATGGCCAAGAGGCACATGAAAAGATGTTCAACATTGCTAATTATTAGAGAAATACAAATCATAACTGCAATGAGATACCACTTCACACCAGTCAGAATGGCCATCATCATAAAACCTCTCTTCTGTCTTTCACACAATCCCTTCCACCAACTACTCTTCCTAGAATTTTGTTTTTCTGTCTTTTAAACCATGCACTCACTCTTGCTTTCCAGGGCTTTTCAAAGCCCTGGAAAGCTGTTCTTGACACTGTTCTTGATCTGAGGGACCCACCCTAGACTGAAGTAATAGCACAGTTTTACATCAGTTCTCCTTTCCAAAATGTTAATTTTTCTCCTTTGAAATGCTCCTGCAGCTTTATTCCCCCTTGCTATCCAGTCTGAAAGCAAAGGACAGACTAAACAGCACTGACAATGTTCTTTAGGGTGGCTGAAGGGTGGTGGAGCTATCTACCACCTTCAGCATCAAGGCTCCCCCATCCTACCTCCTCTCAGAATATACTTCCCATGATACATGACTTTGCCATGGCTCAGTTTCTGGAAAGAGAGAGAGACTGAGTCACCCTGACTTACCTTTCCACACACACACACATCATGTTACAAGGCATCCCAGCATGTATTATTAATAGCACTGAGGTTGCACAGGTAAGCAACTAAGATGCCATCCTTTCAAGTGTCTCCCAGGACAAACCCACAAATCTAAGTTCATGACTGGACAAAATATTTCAAACTAACTTGTGATCATCTTGGCTAAGCGGTAAATCCAGTTAATATGTATAACTGAAACACAGTGGATTATCAAGGTGTTTTCATTATAATTTCACTAAACTTTCCAGCAAGATTAACTCAATGGAAAGAGAGCACACAATCAAGAAAAGGTAAGGACAAAGTATTATTCTGAAATACTTACTACATATGTTAGAGTGGCTACAAAATAAGTTAAGAAATCCATGGGAACACATTTTCTTATTTATTAACAATTCCAAACATTATTTACAAAGGCAGGCAGTCTAGTCATTGAGCCATATGAAATGTGGCTTCATATAGCAGGTGCTATGTCATCTCATTTCAGAAACAATAGTGAGTAGGGAAAAGTTTTGCATACTTTTATCTCTGGAAATAAAATTAAATGGGCAATTGAAGCAATCATCTGTAAAATCCATTTATCTGAATATCAAATTAAGAAGGCAAAAGTAATGTTTCTCTTCCCTCAATGTACTGAAGCATACATGATGTTTTCTGTTGCAGTCCCATCTCTGCACATCAAGAAACACATCATACCTGAGGAACTTCAAAGGCCACATGAAAAGCACTCTTATGAAACCTGATACTAAAAACGAATTAATGATCTACTCCATTAAGAAAAAATTTATTTAGCTCTTAGACTTGTCTGGACCTCAATGTGCCACTTGTATGGTTGCCAGCAACAGTATGCACAAGGTCCAAGAGGAAAGATGAAAATGACGTAGGCTTTATACGCCATACAACTTGTGCTTACACCAATGACATCATTGGAACAGTTTATTGGTAAGCACCAGGGACGGAGGATTCTGTTCCTCATGACCCAGGCTGCTGTCGACCCACTTGAGTGCTTTGTATTTTACTTTCAGTGACAGCATATATACATATATATTTTTTTAGTGACAGCATATTTTGAAATATCTGTAAGATATGCCTACAGACCAGTGTCACTGCTGAGTTTCTGTAAAAGCCAGTTCTGCCAAGATGACCTGGATGATGTATGGTATTACTAGGTAATTTACACATTCACAACTTTTATTCTACTTTATTCTAAAAGCATTTGCAATGACTTATAATTTTGCATATAGCTTTCAAAATTTTTGACCATAAAACAAACAAACAAACCAAATGCATCAGAATTTCTAGGTTCCTGTGAAAGACAAATACAATTCTGAGCTCCCTGGTAACCAAAGCAAAAAAGGCATCATGATGAATTAGAATATAGAATACTTTTATTAGTTTAAAAAAATTCTAGTGGTTTTAGAGAAAAGCTTCTCTAAAACATGCAAGATCATTTTCAATATGGCTGCAGCTTGATGCAGCCATTAATAAAAGCTGAGGGTATGATGCTAAAAGTTCTGTGTCATCATAACAAGCACTATCACTGGCATGTTAAGTATACAGCAGGATAAAGTTCCAGGCACATCAATGTCACTAGTGTATGCCCAATTTTGATCTGACACCAAAACAGTTTCTGAAGCCATAACATTTCTTTCAAATTGAACTACTAGGAATAGCTAAAGTAATGGGGAAGACAGGAACCAACAGGGGAACGAGTATCTTAATTCTGTCCTCATTTTCTTTAGATGCACAAGGAAAAGAAGGGACACAGTTACCCAAAGATGCCCAACCATCAAAAATTACACCAAATGAAAATGATATACTTACATCACCCTCCAAACTGAGCTTGCACAGAATTTCATGAACGGTAGACATTTTGAAAGAAGCTGGAAAAAAAGTACAACAAAACATCCTTATTATGAAGAGCCTTCCCTTTCCCCTGAAGCACAGTAATTCATTATGCTAATCTCTACTTCTTGGACCATTTCATCTGGTGATATTAGAGTAATATTTGCAAATAGATGCAACTCTCATCTTGTGACTGAGAAAATTAAAGCTGAGAGATGGTTTGCATTGTTTGGGATGGACTACAAAACTAGCTAGTTTTGTTCCTGCTCTGCTTAAAGAAAACTTGGGATGACTGACTTGTAAATACAAAAAACAAAATGCTTCCCAACAGCAGTGCAACTTGTTCAAACAGGATAAGACTGAAGCTTTTGGTTCTCTTAAAAAACGGTAATCTTGTCAAACTAGCCATTACTTTGGTATTTTTCACCAGTAATTTAATATACTGAAAAGGGTCTGAAACTATGGATGTGAACTGAAATCAGCAGCATTTTCATGGTGGCTCATTCCTAAATAGAGCCCTTTATTACTATCCCTAATGATTCTCTTAGCTCACCAATGACAAGAGGTATTAGAAGATATTAAACTGTTGATGAGAAAGACAATGGACCTATCTTCTGATGTTAACTCATCCTATGAAAGAGTAATCCTTGTATTTAAGATTCAAAATGGCTGAAATGATGTCATCTTCCAGTTAATACACTTAACTGGGCAGTGATACCACAGCCTGATGAACTGGCTTTCCAGCTTTGCGATCACAGTTCTCGGAATTGATGCACCAACCCCTGCCAAAAAAGTGCTCAACTGGCAGGAAATTAACCTCAGCTGAGACAAGACAGGTCATTCAGCAGTAGCCTCCCCAAAATAAAGCAAATAGAGCAGAGCTGTGTCCTCAAATGGTGGACATGACCTCTGAACTATAGCAACTTCTGTTTTGCTCTTGTATTATTATTTTTATGTTTTTATACATTTGCACCAGGTCCCAGTCATGGCATGTGGGATCCCCGATCCTGAGGAAAGCAGAATCTTCAGCTGCAGCATGTGAGATCTAGTTCACTGACCAGGGAGAGAACCTGGGCCCCCTGCATTGGGAGTGCAGTCTTAGCTGCTGGACCACCTGGGAAGTCCCCGCTCTTTTTGCTTAATGTTCTTTGATCAAGAAATAGTGCCCATGCAACTCAGCTTTCTGTTTTCTTCCAACCGTTTGCTTAGTTTACATGTTTTCATATAACTGGCTTGGAGGAGTATTTTGATACAGACATTTTCTCATTTATCAGAAGGCTCTGGACTAGGCAGATGCCAGGCTCTGTGGGGAGTAAGTTATAAGAAAGTAAGAGAAGAGGATTTGCCTTTATGGTTATGGAAATATTTCTCCAAGACTTTCACAATGAACTCTGTCCTACACCAACTCTTCTCTCTCAACTGATGCTTCTAGAAACTTTTTAAGCATGGCAAAAAAGAAAGCCACAGCTATTCCAACTCCTCCATTCCCACAACTCTCAGACACTAACACACATACACCCAATCCCTGCAATATACCCCACCACTGGGATGTAGTCCTAATTTGTAAAGTTGTCCTCTATAAATAAACTGTGGTACATCCAGATAATGTAGCATTATTCGGCACTAAAAAGAAATGAGTTATCAAGTTGTGAACAGACACGGAGGTAACAAATGCATATTACTAAGTGAAAAAGTCAGTGTGAAAAGGCTACATATTGTATGATTCTAATTATATGCCATTCATGAAAAGGCACAACCATGGAGACAATAAAAGGCTCAGTGGTTGCCAGGGACTAGAGGGTAAGGAGGGAGGGAAGAACGGGCGGAGCAGAGACTTTTAGGGCCGTGACACTCTAACAGTGGATACATGTTATTATACGTCTGTGAAAACCCATAGAATTTACAACGCCAAGAGTGAAGCCTAATATAAACTATGGGATTTGAGTGATAATGATGTGTCAATGTAGGTTCAGCAATTAAAACAAATGCACTGCTCTGGTGGGGGATCTTGAGAGTTAAGGAGGCTGTGTGTGTAGAGGGGGTGCTGGAAACACATACAAACTCTGTACTTCGCACTCAATTTTTCTGTGAACCTAAAACCGCCCTCAAAAGTCTACTTTCTTTAAGAGTAGCTAGAGTGTCCAAGGGCTTCCCTGGTAGCTCAGTTTGGTAAAGAATCTGCCTGCAGTGCAGGAGACCTGGGTTTGATCCCTGGGTTGGGAAGACCCCCTGGAGTAGGGAAATGAATACCCACTCCAGTGTTCTTGCCTGGAGAATCCCTACAGACAGAGAAGCCTGGTGTGCTGCAGTCCATGGGGTCACAGAGGGTCGGACACAGCAGAGTGACTAAACACAGTACACAGCACAGACTGTCCAATATACTAGCCACCAACCACATGGCTACCAGACATGGATAGCCATTTGATAGTTTCCGGCTATCAAACACTGAAGGGTGCTCAGTCCAAACTGAGACGTGCTTAAGTCAGAGTAATGTACACACCAGGTTTGGAAGACTTAGTGTGAGAGAAGAATGTAAAATCTAATAATTCCCAAGTTCACCTTGGGCCAAGAAACATTTTATAGGGTCACCTCAGTATCCCACTGAGATTCACCAAAGCGGAGCTGGATCCCCTAGGACACGGGCCACCTGGCCTTGACTCTCACTCATGGGGCTCAGTCAGAACTGGACTAGGTCTGCAGTGAGGGGTAAACTGTTATCCTCTGCCTTGTGGAATTCTAGGCCTCACTGTAAGCAGCTAAGAAATAAGAATGCCAAAGAAAAAAAAGAAGACCAGTAAATCAGAACTGTTTCTGGATGGATTTATTAGACCAGGCACTTCACATCAGTTCTGATATTTAGGAATCCGCAGCCACAGAGGCAGATGAGGTTCTGCCAGGTAGTTCTTCCAAGTTGCCTTTCCGGCTCTGAGCTCCAGCCTGGGAGACAGCTGCCTCACCATGCCCTAGATGGATCCCTTGGTGCTGGACAAACCACAGGACATGTGATTCAACTAATCCTTCTCATGCCCACACACATGGACACAGACAATCAGGATTTTAAAAAGCCCACAGATTTCCCTTCCCATCCATAGTCGTTCTGTTCTTTCACCAACTCAGTGCCTCTTTCATGCCACTATCAACTACATTCCTCTATTTTATCGTGTCACAACAGTTCACCATCCACCCTTCTGTGATGCTCTCTTACTACAGCTCCATCCAGCCCGCTAGCTATTCCCTAGCACAGGTGGACTTGAAGGACTTCCCTGGTGGCCCAACAGTTACTTAAGAACACACCTTTCAATGCAGCAGTTGTGGGTTCGATCCCTGGTCAGGGAACTAAGATCCTACACGTCGGGGGGGATCTAAGCACACACACCACAACTAGAGATGACCACATGCTGCAACTACTGAAGCCTGCATGGTACCAGGAAGAATCGGCACAGCCCCCTCAAAAAGAAAAAAAAACAAAGTGGACTTGAGCCAAATTGTTCCTCGCTTCTCCTCACACATACCATAACTACTGTAATCCACAGCATCTTCACTCGTGTCTCCTATCTCACTGTCTTCCCCTCATCTTCTCCTAGTTACTGACTCTGCCCACTTCTCAAGTCACTAGCACTTTGGCATACGCTTCAATAGAGTGGTTGCAGCCCCCTCGCCGCAACCCTGTCTCCCACCTTTCGGTGTCAGAAACACTTTCTGATGCCACTCAACTTACTTGCCGTGAAACAGTATCCTGAGTTCCTGCCATGCATCACATATTCAAATGGCAACTACACAGTACAATTCAACAAAAACAGTCATCTGCTGGACAGAGTCCCAGTTCCCCAACAGATTTAAGAGGGCTCTTCACACTTTAGATGCTAAATAAACTTTCAGAAACAATGAATTGATATTTTGCATAGTTAACATTGATATGTTACTATTTACAAGCATTCTGCAGAGAAAGAGTATCACAATAACCAAAAAACAAGATCCACGAAACTTGCTATTTCTCCATGCAATTGTCCTTCTGCATCCATATAAATACTTCCTACTTCATGCAAGCTTAACAGCAAAGACATTTTCACCTTAGAAATAAACATGGCCCTCAGTTCTTCACTACCGCCAATCCATTTATTTCTTCCCCATATCCTGGTCTCTTCACTACATCCAATCTCCTGGCAATGCAAAGTCATTTTGCAGATGACTAATTAATCTCCAGAAGAAACAGCCGGCTTTGCCACTCATAATATTTGTTAAAACATTAGCTTAATATAGTGCATTTGATTAATGAGAAGATGTCAGGTTGCTGCTACCCTTGAAAGTGGAAAGAGAAAGTCTTGGCAGGGCTACTGCAGGTTACAAACACTGGTGACACCCAGGAAATCAATCAACAAGCTCCTAACACACACACACACTCTCTCTCTCTCAGCCTGCCCCTCATTAAAAGCTGAGACAGACACACACAAAACTATGTAACACCGACTGCACTTCTGCAGGACCTTCCAGCTCTCCTCCTTTCTTGGCCCAGGAAGACAAGACCAGGTCACCCAGCTAATGAGGGAGGCAGGGGCCCAGGTCCAGGTCCTCAGACTCAAGGGCCCTTTCAGCTTCACCACACTGGGTCTTCATTCCAAGAGAAAGATAAGAGAAGAGAAAGATAAGAGCAGCATGCATGACGCTGGCTAAATATCTGAGAGTTGACATACCGACTAGTTTGAGAAGGGCAATCACTCACTCTGGAAGGCTCAAGATAGAACAACAGGGGAAAGTCAGAGGAGATGATATGCGGATGAGTATTCCGGGGGTGTGAAGACACAAGGCCAGGTATATAACCAGCCACGTCTAATGTGGTGGCATGTGGGGGCCTGAGAGGTAAGTTTCTGAATGGTGCATATTTAACTGTGGCCGTGGAAAGGGATTTGACCCCAATACTCACAGTATCCATTCACAGTATTTGCTCTGGAGGCTAAATTTTCTTACTGAAACAATAGCTCTGCCATGGTGTACCTACTGTTAGGAAGGTAACTGTCCATACCATAGGGGACAATTCCACCCCTACTGACCACTCATTACAATGAAAAATTCATAAGCCCATTATAAGCAGAACCACCACTTCTTTTCTGGCAGATCTCTCTATGGAACATGAAAATTGCATCACTCTTTCCAACACTACAGCCTCACCCAGATCTCCAACTGGTTTCAACTTGCAGGAAAGGAAAAAAAAAAATCAGCAAATTCAATCTGTTGATGAGTACCTACACATAACAGAGAAGGGCTGGGTGACTAGTCAAGACTGTTAAAATTACCTTTATCAGGTAAAGTTTTTTAAGAAAATAACCAGAGGGGTACAAGAAGACTGACTGAAAGAGCCACACCCATTTCAAACTGGCTTGAAATAAGTCATCACTGGGAAGGGAACTCAGACACCCCACCCTAATGAAGGGAACAGAATGGTTTCCTCTGGCCTTGAAAACATTAATGAGGCTGTTAATTGTCTGACTACCAAAGATTTTAGAGTACAAAGCTAGACGTTAAAGAAAGCTGTGCAGCTGCTGGAAAACAGGCAACTTACATCGAACATAAAGACTATCTTAAGGATAACTTAAGGGTTTATCTTAAAAAAAAAAAAAGATTATACTGTACTTCAATGCTTCACTTCCACAACAGAGTTACAAGTCGTACAAGTAAAACAGCCTTAAACTCTCCCCTAACCCCCACCCAGTAAAAAGTAAAACAAAGCTTGCAAAAAGGTGGAAAACAAACAAAAAAAGAAAACCAGAAGTTAGCATTTCAAATACTAAAAACAAGTTCTACTGATATGAATTATGAAGAACCAGATCCAGAAAGCCCAAAGAGCAATTTGTACAAACAAACAAAAACACACTGCAACAGGCTCATCTGCACAGCACAACGTGAGTATAACCCAGCAGCTTCGTGGGCACACCCACTTTGAAAATGTGGAGTGTTGATGTGTTACTGCAAAACACATCCCTAGCAACCATGATGAATCAATCAGGAACTGGATGATACAAACGACTTTTAAAACCAAAAAAAAAAATGGGTGAGGGTGAGGGGGTGGAGGGCTGGGATTCCCCACCAAGCCTTTGCTTGCAGTCCTATGTCTACAGGACCAGACTGAAATTTTAAATCAAAAGCAAGGAGAAAAAAAAAAACAATGCATGAGTGGGGGGGAAGAGGTGGAGCTCCCACTATACTCCACTCTCCACCCCTTCCCCAAACCATTTTTATTTAACAGAACCTTTCTGAAAGCACCCAGTTTTCTCCTTGGTTTTTATGGTCTTGATTAATGTCTGAGTCACAGGCGCAAGTCATTCCCGAGAAATCCTGGTATTCTGCCCAGTGGCCTTGCTCAGAGCAGGATGGACACAGCAGCACTTGCTCTGGCCTGTCCCTTTTGCTGCCTGATCTGAATCAATATTTGTTTGCTAACTTCAGACACAATGCAGCCTCGAGCTCTCAGAGCCTCTCAGTCAATCTCCTGATGCTCCTGATGCAGGGTTAGAGTAGGCGGAAAGAGACATGCAGAAGAATGATGTCACTTGGCTCCAAGCACTCTCAGGGTTGAGAAATCGAGGTCGTCCGTCGCATCTACAACTCAATTTCAGTGTTTTATGGCCCACATATTTCAGTTCCAGTGGGGCCCTGCTGCTTACAGTAAAAAGTCTACACAGCATTCAAGATTTTCCACACTCTGGACTCTACCTACTTTTCCATAAATAAAGCACATGCATACACACACGCACACACGTACACATACTCAGCACCAAAGTCGGACTGGACTGGTAATTCTCCAAACACATTCAGTGCTATTCTGTGACCTCCATGTCTGGGTTTTTCAAGTCCCCAGTACTGGGAATGCTCAATGCGGATCAGCTGACATCCTCATGCAACTTCAGGGTACAAAAATTACTGTGAACTTTCTCCTGCAGCTCTCCCTGCTCCGGGTTCCTGTCTCTCCTGGCATGTCTGTGAGTATCAGAGCTGAGAGCAGAAAGTTGGTCTTCCACTCGACTCGCCCCCAGGGTTTCCATCTTATTCATTGCCATTTCCCCATAGGTCTGAGCACGGTGCTCAGCACACTGAAGGTATTTACTGACATTTTGGTACGTTTTACACACACTGGGTCTTCCCACATTCTGTCCTTTTCCCCTTCTTTTCCAATACACTCTCCTTTCTCAATTTTCTTTCTCTTCCTCAGACTGAATATCTCAAATACAGTTCTAGTTCCGCACACACAGAGCTGGCGGCGTCAATCCCCAGCCTCCATTCACATCTTTGTAGCGCCCAGTAGGTCCATTCAGGGGACAGACTCTCTCTCGTGATCTGCAGCTCTTCCCAACTCCCACAGCCCCTCACTTATACCACCTTTATACCATCAGGGCCCCCTGGGGCCTAGCTCTGTCCACAGGACAAGGTGGAAAAGTAACCTACATCTGCCATGGCAAGCAAAGTGGGAAAGGAGGAAGGAGGGAGTAAGGATTTGCAAGTGGCCTTGGGACTCTGACTTCCTGTGAGCTGGGAGTGTGGAGACGGGTGTGGCAGGGGACACAGGGCAGGGAGTCCATGTGACAGACACTCCCTTGCCTCAGAACTTTCCGAACCCAGCCTGGGAGGATAACTCAGACCACTTGTATGCCACTGACTTCTCTCTTGACAAGACTGAACTAAGACGGTTTAAAAAGCTTCAGGCTGTACCCTACAAGAAAGCTTTCGAGGTCATCTCAGTGGACGCACTGAGAAGGGCAAGCCTGGGCACCTCCTAACCCCTTCTGCTGACCTGCTCCCCAGCTAAGTAGATGCGGGCCACATCTGGCAACTGGAGGAGGAAGAAGAGACCTGACGGTGAACAAGTTGAGTGAGGGGAATCTTTTATTCAGAGACTGCTGTCCTCTGATATAGCCTACAATGAGAATAGGGTGTGGCACCAGGGGAGAAAAAAAAGGAGGTGGATTCCTGTAAGCAAAAAAAAAAAAAAAAAAAGAGCATTCCATTTCTGTTCTCACAGTCAAATCCAAAAGGCAGGTTAAGTCATGATAACCTGCAACAACACACTGCTGAGCAGGTTAAACATGAAGCTCAGGTCTCGGGAACAGCTGGATTAAAGGGGAAATGAGCCCCAGTCAAGTTCGGAAGCTAATATTAATTCGGGAAAACGTAAAGTTCACAATCAATTATTGCCTATACAATTCACTCATTTTTGTTTTTCTCCTCACTAGATTTAAAACCTAGGGAGCAGAGTGGTGCTTTTTTTTCTTTTGGTCTGTTTTGTTCACTGCTGTATCCCTAAGTGCTGATACTAGTGAGTGGAACATGAAGTGAAAATGAAGTGTTAGTTGCTCAGTCATGTCCGACTCTTTGTGACCCCGTGGACTGTAGCTCACCAAGCTCCTCTGTCCATGGGATTCTTCAGGCAAGACTACTGGAGTGGGTTGCCATTTCCTTCTCCAGGGGATCTTCCCGATCCAGGGATTGAACCCAGATCTCCTGCACTGCAGGCAGTCTTTACAATCTGAGCCACCAGGGAAACCATAGTGGAACATAGTAGATGTTTAATAAATATTGTTGAACGAAGAGATGTTTAAGGCAGCCCAGGAGAGCCTGGGATTTGTAAGTTTGTAAGATGCCTCAGCAGGCCCACAGTCCCACATAAAGGAAGGACAAAGGCCAGACTCTAGGCCCATCCGTGCAGGAAGAGCCTACAAACCCCAAAATCAATAACAATTGTAGGAGGATATCTACCTTGCCAGGAAAAATACTTAAATTAGAAATCAGTCAGGAAACTAATGGCCATGACTGCAGACATCAATTGATACAGTATTTTTAATAGCTCAAAGACAGAGGATGTTGAATATTGACACCCCAGTCCCAAACCAAGTTCATGATCAAAGCCAGTGAGTCAGCAGTATTTCCTGAGCATTTACAACAGGCAAGCCATTTGGTACTACAGGAAATCACAAAATCCAGGCAGTCCCCCAATCATAAAACTCCAACTAAAAAAAATTTAGCTTGATGGTCACACCCTTCCATGGCAGATGCAATTTATTTCTGGGGAAAGCACTGGCTTAACCTTTAAGATAGCAGATGGAGTTAGAAGGGAGGAGAGTTCCACAGACAGTGGTCTTAAACGCCCCTGACCAATAAGAACACCGAAACCTAGCCTCATATGAGATCTTCCTTCACACTGCCTGGGTATTATGTGGCTCTCTGATTCCATAGCATCAAATGTTGTAAATTACGGATATTTGGGTTCAAAAAGGTGCCTCGCTATTTTTTAAATAACACAACTCCCTTGAGTTGCTAAGGAGTTTAGGACCACCAACATTCCTAATACTGAATACTAACAAATACTGATTCAATCTGCTACTCTCCAGCTGGGTATAAGTACAATGAAGGAGAAGGGATGGGGGGAATGCATCAGAACTGGATAAGCATGGTTGGGCTTTTGCAATATGTCAGGGAGGAGGATCTCTAAGGAGGCAGGAGGAACACAGAGAAAAGTAGAGATGGTGATAAGGACATAATTACAATTACAATAATGTGATCAAGGCCAGATTAAAACTAAGAAGACTTCCAGTAAAATATTTCAGTGATT
This sequence comes from Odocoileus virginianus, assembly GCF_023699985.2. Classification (NCBI taxonomy): domain Eukaryota; kingdom Metazoa; phylum Chordata; class Mammalia; order Artiodactyla; family Cervidae; genus Odocoileus; species Odocoileus virginianus. The sequence goes on along the minus strand of NC_069679.1, from coordinate 38,766,696 downwards.
TTTTTTCTTCTTACCTACACATCTTCCTTCCCACTTCCCACCACTCCCAACCCCCAAGCTGGGCCTGTACTATCAGTACTTTCTACAGAAGTGCCTTCTACATCCCAAATGACCAAGTTCGGGACAGGCACAGTATGGTACATTTTGGATAGAACCTATCAAAACAGTCAGTATGAGCTCAAGGGTCCAGAACCCTGGACTCCATGACCTTATGGTTCTGGATAAAGACCCAGTAAGCCTCTATGAGGGTACTGCTCTTTTATACACAAATTGAGAATACCTTCCAATAGCTTTAAAATGACAAAATCTTAATACAAAAAGAATGATACTGCTTTGGTATGACACAATGCTTTCAAGGTGCCTTACAAATTTATTTTTGAATGAACATGTTTTTTGGAACCTTTGATAATAACCCTCAGGTACAATTCTTAAACCACTTTCATGGATAAGGAAATAGATTTCCACTTCCCACCGTCTTAACCGTGCCTTGATGGAAAACAGCCCTCCACACCAGGCGCTAGGACCGATCTCACAGAGCTACAAGGAGAGGCCTAGGGGGCCACGCCCTGTTCTGTACCCTCCGTCTTTGACTCATAGTCGCATCTGCGCCAGTAAGTCAGTGACAACTCTGCCCACAGAGCCACGGGGGACACTTACTTCCTCAAGCAAAAGTGGTCAACCAAGTTGGAAACTCTCCAGATACACGGAAATCAGAAATGCTCTCCTACAGGATAATCTAGACAAAGGAGAAGGAGCTGAGGTTCTTTCGTTCTGTTCTGTTCTGTAGGGGCAGGAGGTCGCTGCTAAAAGCCCCTACCCCTTATCGTCCGTCCAGCTGCTTCCCTCCTGCTGGTTGGCACAAGTTCCACAAATGCACATTTGTTTCAAGTCAAGTTAACTTGCAACAGATGGGGATCACTTTCAGATGGCCGTGAGGCTCGTGTTCAGTGTGGAGGCTGCCGCACCGTCTGCTTTCCTCCCGACCGGGGGATCCTAGGGTGGCCACACCCAGCCCCCCTCATCGTCTGGCGCGTCTGGAATGTGGGGCCTCCCTCTGCCCCTCTCCCCGGCGCCACCTCGTCTGGCTTCCTACGAGCACTCAGGAGGGATGCCCGACCCCTCCTTCTGCCTGGCACCCCCCATACGGAAGCACACCCGGCGCCCCTCACTCCTGTCCAGACCTCCTCGCCACTGGGCACCCTCCCCGCCGAGCCCCTAGGGCAGACCACCCCTCCGGCCCTCTCCCGGGTCCCCGTCGCCAGAGCTTCTCTTTGCAAGTCTGACTCCTTCCCTGCCTCTCCGCAACCCCCGCTAGCTCGGCGGCCTCGGGCTGTAGCGGATGGGCGGGCGGGGCGCCGCTTACCTGGGCCGGGCGCAGTGCGCTTTGAGCTTCCCCAGAATCCGAACGGAGCCGGCTGGCCTGGGTGGGGCTTTTATAGTCACCACATCCTCGCGGTGCGCTGGAGGCCCGCCCCGCCCCGCCTTCCCTCGCCCCTTCCCCTGCTCGCACCCGGACTTGGGGGTGACTCACCCGTCCCGCCCCGCGCGCCCGCCAGGGCCGCCTCGCCCTGGAACATTCCCTGGGCCGCGCCAGGGGGAGTGGCCCCGCGCCCACGGCCCTGCCCTCCGGTAGAGCGCCGCCGAGACTTCCCCGAGGCCTATTAGCGGCCCCCTTTTCCTCCCTTTCTCTGTTTCTCCAGTGCCACGTCGAGTTCTCAGCCCTGCCTCAGGTTCATATCAGTACAGCTGAAAGACTTTAGTCGACTATGAGGTTGGTTAAGTCATTTTTTTTTAAGGCGTCGATGCAGTGTAAGGAAGAATAGTTCCAAGAAACATAAATCGTGATTCCCCTGAGCTGGGCCGTTGGCATCCAGCCCCCGGTTAGCGTCTGCAAACATATTAGCTTAACCTCTGACCGGCCATTCCCGGGAGGAGCGCTGGGCGGGAGTTCCGCAGTGTCCTGGCTGGCAAAGGATTCCTTCGCCTTGGGGCGCGCTGGTACACAGGGAGCCTCTGTGGCCGTTGGGTAGCGGGTGGGAGGCCGAAGCCAGGAGCAGGATCCCACCCTCCAGCCCGGGGAGGCGCCCTTTCCCCAAACCTCCCGAGACGCCGGGCCTCCCGCGTGTCGGGCAGCTGTGCGCGTCCTCGTGGCAGGCAGCCCCAGGCTGGGTGGGACCAGTGGCTTTGAACCTCGAGTTCCAACAAAGAAGTTCCTCCCTTCCTTCTTTCCTAACTGGCTTCCCCACCCCACCCCCACCCCCAACCTCAGCTCCCTGGCTTGGTTTTGCTCTTTCTCCCGTTTTTGTTTTTGTTTTTCATTCTCTGCTTCTGTGAACCACCGTGGCAACAAGCACGCAAACATGATTTTGTGTGTGATTGTGAAAATACTGTACTCACACCTCAAAGTAGCCAGAATGTTTTGCTAAGAATCCCCAAAATCTCGCTCTGCACCTCTGAATTCTTTGCTTTCACACACCTCAGGTAGCTCTTTCTCCTGATGTTTCTGTGTTTTAGTCTCCTGTCTCCCTTAAGGTCTGTTTTTACTTTCCAGTTGAGCGTCATTTCATTCCTGGGAATTAAGAAATGGTGAGGCCAAGACATCATTGCCAAGCTCAGTCAAGTCCAGACCACAAATGGGGTCTCTAAACACTCAGCCCAGAGCTCACTGTTACCTGTTTCTTCCACTCATAATGAAACATAATAGACACCATCAGAAGGACAAATACAAAATAAAGCATTTCTGTTGACACAGTCTCTGATTTACATTTGTGTTCAGTTGCGAAGGCCTATCTGACTGTTTACCACCCCACGAATTGTAGTGCTCCAGGCTCCTCTGTCCATGGGATTCTTAAGCAAGAATACTGAAGTGGGTTGCCATTTCCTTCTCCAGGGGTTCTTCCCCACCCAAAGATCAAACCTGCCTCTCCTTAATTGGCAGGCGATTCTTTACCACTGAGCTATCAGGGAAGCCCATATACATTTATAGCTCCTCAATTCAGGCTGAAAGCTTTACAACCAGAAATTGTGTTTTTCTGCCTACTCCCTGAATATTTTGGAACAGAAAGAGACCATAGACTGACAATAATGGTGGGCTGGATTCTGTCTCCCTTCTGTTCTCCCGGCTGGTTGCACAGCCTCTGATTCCAGTTGTGCTGTGATAGGCACTCTACAGAAGATAAGATTTAATTCAAATCATGTGGAATACCTAGGAGCCAAGTATCCAAAAGAATGTTTTTGCTTATCTAGGGCATCTAGCAAATCCAAACATACAGATCTGTTCAATAGCCAGAGTCTGCTTCATACTGCAGAACTTCACACTGGTGTTTTCATAAAGAGAAAGCTGTTGCAGGTCATGGATTGCTCTTTCTGAGGAATGTGGGGCCAGTTCTGCCAGTTGAAATGAGCTCTTGAAACTCTGTGCAAAGATCCTTTTTTTTTTTTTTTTCATTTCCCCTCATGGTTGGAAGAATGTTTACAACAACAAATTTCAGATTATGTCTCTGCTGCTGTGCATTCTGTCCTCCAAAGCCTTGACTTTATTTTGTTCACGCTTCATCTGCTGCACCTCAGCGCTACTAATTGTGCCTAGCTAGCTAGCAGTGATAGGCACTCACTAAAAGTAAATGATAGAATTATTTTCCCAATAATAGAATGTTAGAGCAGAGGGGGGCCTTAACAGGCTACTTATCCAGTCCTTGATTTTTATAGATGTAGAAACTGGAGCCCAAATAAGGTCTTCTGCTCAGTCCAGAGATGAAAAAATGCACACAAGTTACTTATTGCAGTTTAACAAATTACCACCAAAACTTAGTGGTTCAAACATAAATAAAACCGTTTGCTCGTGATTTTGCAATGTGGACAGGACTCAGGGGACAGCTAGTCTCTTCTCTGTAATGTTGGGTGGGGCTGCTCAACTGGCGTTGCAGGATGGAAAGGCATTTCACTCATTTGTCTGGTGCCTTTGCTGGGGTTGCTGGAATGCCTGGGAGCAGGCTGAATCTCTCTGTCCCTTGGACTGTCATCTGCCAGGTCCTCCTCTACACCAGGATAGTCATGGCAGCCAGCTCTCAAGAAGCAAAAGCTGGAGCTGCCAGGCCTCTTATTGTGGGCTACCCCAAAACAGGCTGGATTGGTTTTGTGGGCTATAGTTTGCTGATCTTCACTTTAATCTGTCATCTGATCAGTCTTTGGCTTTGCCTTCTGGCCTCTTGATTCCACTCTCTGAGATGTCTTTCCTTTTCCTTAAGAATGGTCCATGTTTGTTCCTGAGTAGCTCTGTCAATCTGCTTCATGCTAGTAGAGACTTGAAGGCCCAGAAACTTCTTTTCATTTTTGAACTGTTGATTCCACTCTCTGAGATGTCTTTCCTTTTCCTTAAGAATGGTCCATGTTTGTTCCTGAGTAGCTCTGTCAATCTGCTTCATGCTAGTAGAGACTTGAAGGCCCAGAAACTTCTTTTCATTTTTGAACTGTTTCTGTGTCCAACCTGGCAGTCCTTTCATTAATATAATTATCTTTAAAATTCCGTGGGCGCTCTATACATCTTATTGAGGTTCATTCCGTGCTCCAAAATTTATATCCGATGGAATTTTTCTCAAAACCTTTGAGGAATTTCTGTAAATTTTAATGAGGCTTAACATCCAAATGCTCCAAAATTCACATTGATTATTCATATTGATTATCCTTTCTAAAAAAGATCTCTCTCTTTACTTTGAGTTTGTCAAGCTAGAACAATGCACTTAAGATTCTTAGAAGCCCTGAGATGGCCTTCAAAGTAACACATTAAATCTTTCTGGAATCTTAAAAATAAAGAAAAGGGACTTTTCTGGTGGCACAGTGGATGGGAATCTGCCTACCGATGGAGGGAATCTCGGTTCCATCCCTGGTCTGGGAAGGTCCTTCATGCCTGGAGCAGCTAAGCCTGTGCACCATAACTCCTAAGCTTGCACTTTAGAGCCTCTGAGCCGCGACTACTGAGCCTGCAAACCACAACTACTGAAGCCTGTGCTCTGCAACAAGAGAAGACACTGCAATGAAAAGCTCATGCATTGCCACAAAAAGAAGCCCCCACTTGTCACAACTAGGGAAAGACTGGGCAAAGCAACAAAGATCCAGTGCAGTAAAAAATAGATAAATAAATAAAATTTTTTGGAAAAAAAAAAAGATTTTGCGACCACACATGATTTGATCTTTATCCCGGGGCCAGTTCTTATTTTCCAAATCTTTCATTGGCTAGAATTCTGGTTAAAAACCAAACATATGTTTACTTAGTGCTTTTTTTTTTTTTAACTTTTATCATATACAGCTAAAAGAAGACCACTGGCATTTTCAGCATTCTGCCTGGAAATCTCCTTGGCTAGATTCACAAGTTCATTAGGCACATTTTCTATCACTTGTGTTACCACAGGCAACAGTAACATTAAACATTCTGCCAACACATAACCTGGGCTGCCTTTTTTTCCAAACTTCCATGGCAATTTCCTTACCACTTTTCCAAACTCTAGTAACAGTCTTCTCTCCAGTTACTGTCTGGAAGTAAAGTCCATGTCACATATTTTAGGTTTTTCTTACAGCAACACTTCATGTCCACATTCTAATTTCTGTTTCAGTCTCCTGTTACTAGGAAATAAGCCCACTTCCAAATATTAGAAACTTAGAACAGCAACGAATGTATTTGTTCTGATTCTATAAAGGGCAGAGTTCATGGAATCAGCTCATCTCTGGTCTATTTAGCATTGTTTAGGGAGACTCAAATGAGGCTGGAAGATCCATAGGGGCTTCCCTCCATCCAGCAGAGTAGTTATGACCTTCAAAGGAGTGAAAGTGGAAGCTACCAGGCCCAGAAGTGAAACAGTGGCACTTTCCTGCATCCCATGGATCAAGGGAAATGGTATAACCCAGATTCAAGGGAAGGGGAAATAATTTCCACCTTTTCATAAAGGGAGCGATATATGTTTACATGAGTGGAAGGAGTTGTTGGCAACCACTTTTGCATACAATCCACCACAATCCTTAAATTAGTAAGTGGCAGAACTAAGGGTATCCTACGTCTGCCTTTCAATCCACTGCTTTTTCCATCATGCCATCTCTCTCACACACCACCACTGCTTCAGTAAGAAGCAGGCTGTCTCCAAGTCCTCTGCATTATATGGTTTAGAGTTTCACTAACCATAAAGCTGTTTTTACCTTGAAACTTGTTATATACAATCAGTATATAATAATGTATCATATTTGAAGACATGGCCAGAAGAGGAAAAATACCTATTTGGAAAACTTGATATCCAGAATATCAGAATATTCAGTTATCAGATATATCAGATAACAGAATATCAGAGTTCTATAAAGAAAAATAGGGAAAATGAAGGGGAGAACATCACCAAGAAATAACTGAGGACAATTTTCTAGGACTGGAGGCTATGAGGCTTTAGATTGGAAAAATCACAAGTAATGGGAAAACAAACCCAAGACACATTATCGTGAAATTTCAGAACACTGAGTGGGGCCAGGGGAAAGATCCTAAAAGATTTCAGAGGGATTTAAAAAACAACTCATTTATGAAGGGTAACAAAGAAAACTGACATGATATTCAAAACTTAGATCTTAGTTTCCAAATATTATTCCCAGTAAATAAACCAGTTCTTAAAGCAATGGCTGGATCCAGAGGTGGAACAGAGAAAATCCGTGGTGAGCTTTGTTCTAAATGACTGGTGGTAAAAAATCAAAAAGACACAAGAGAAGATTTAAAGGAGTTCTCACTGGTTAAAATTGGGGGTAATTTGAGCATCATATTGAATAGTGATAGGAACAGATGATACACATTGAATAGTCTAGTAGTAAAATAGAAAATACAGGAGTGGACAGGAGAAATTCTTAATTAGAGAAGAATGCTAACTTATAAATGTATCAGGAAAGATAAATACAAAAAAAATCATTATTCTGCAACTAGAATTCCATACCCAGCCAAACTATAAATCAAGAATGGACTTCCCTGGTGGCACAGTGGATAAGAATCCACCTGTCAGTGTAGGAGACATAAGTTAGATCCCTGGTGGAGGAAGATTCCAAATGCAATGGAAGAACTAAGCCCATGTACCACAAGTACTGAAGCCCATGCGCCTGGAGTCCATGCTTCACAAGAGAAGCTACTGCAATGAGAAGTCTGAGCACCACAACAAAGAGTAGCCCCAGGTCACCACAACTAAGAAAGCGTGCACACAGCAACAAAGACCTAGCATAACCAAAAATACACAAATTAAAAAAGAATGCATGTATCATTAACATTTTCCAAAAATATTGTTTATGCCTAGGTGTCCTGTGTTAATTTCCTAAGACTGCCAAGAACAAATTCAACAACCTGGTGGCTTAAAAGAACAGAAGAGTATTCTCTTGCAGTTCTGGAAGCCAGAAGTGTGAACTGAGGTACCTGCAGGGCCACACTCCCTCCGGAGGCGCTAAGGCAGAACTCTTCTTGTCTCTTTCAGCTTCAGCTTCTGGTGGCTCCAGTCATTCCTTGTGGCTGCATCACTCTAATCTTTTCCTCCAACTTCTCAAGGCCCTCTTCTCTGTTCCTGTGTCTTCTCCTCTTCTTTCAGAAGAACACTTCTCATTGGATTTAGGATCAACCTAGATTCAGTTCAGTTCAGTTGCTCAGTCATGTCTGACTCTTTGCAACCCCATGGAGTGCAGCACTCCAGGCCTTCCTGTCCATCACCAACTCCCAGAGTTTACTCAAACTCATGTCCATTGAAGCGGTGATGCCGTTCAACCATCTCATCCTCTGTCTTCCCCTTCTCCTCCTGCCTTCAATCTTTGCCAGCATCAGGGTCTTTTCAAATGAATCAGCTCTTCATATCAGGTGGCCAAAGTATTGGAGTTTCAGCTTCAACATCAGTCCTTCCGATGAACATTCAGGACTGATTTCCTTCAGGATGGACTGGTTGGATATCCTTGCAGTCCAAGGGACTCTCAAGAGTCTTCTCCAACATCACAGTTCAAAAGCATCAATTCTTTGGCACTCAGCTTTCTTTATAGTCCAACTCTCACATCGATACATGACTACTGGAAAAACTATAGCCTTGACTAGACGGACCTTTGTTGTTGGCAAAGTAATGTCTCTGCTTTGTAATATGCTGTCTAGATAATTGAGGATAATCTTATCTTCACATCTGTAACTTATCTTCTTATCTGTAACTTAATTATATCTGCAAAGACTCTTTTTCCCAACAAGGAAATATTCACAGATTCTATAAGACTGAGGATGTAGACATAGCATTAGGGCACCACCATTCATCCCACTATACACCCTAGTCTCAGGAGACTTCTGAATGGTATACTTCAGCAAAACAAGAGAATAAAGCAAAATTAGGAAGCAGTGGATTCAGAAAACAAGGGATTCAATGCAAAAATAAGTGAACAGAATTCCCAGAATGATGGGGAGGAGAGAACTTGGAACGAGAGCTGTGCAACAGGCATTCAGGGCAACCAGTGTAGCTTGGAGAAGGGGACCAATGGCTCTAGCACACGTGCCTCGGAAACAGTAGGAGGAAGCAATTACCACAGGGGTTTTAAGTTACTGAGAAGAAATTAACAGCTCCATGAATGTGAGCATGATAAGGAAAACTATCAATGAAAAGCTCTGGGAAAACAAAAACTTGTTGCAGCATGCTATAAACTGAATGTTTATATCCCACCCATGATTCATATCTTGAAATCTAACCCTCTACATGAGGGTATTTAGAAACGGGGCTTTTGGGAAGTGAATAGGTCATGAGAGCAGAAGACTCATATGAGATTAGTACTTTTATAAAAGAGCCCAGGGAATTCCCTGTTGGTCCAGTGGTTAGGACTCTGTGTTGTTACTGCTGAGGGCCTGGGTTCAAAATCCCAGCTCAGGAAACTAAAATCCCAAAAGCCACATGGGTCCTCATCAGATCTTGACCTTGGACTTACCCATCTCCAGAATTATGAGAATTTGTGGCAGTTTGCTGTGGCAGCCCAAATGGACTAAGACACACATATTATATTCTCCAAAGATGACCCATCCCAGATGCTCCTCTAGAATTCTACCACTTTCCCCTCAAGAGGAGGAGGATATGCCCAGTTCCCTTGAATCTCATGACCTGTTGTGAATTATCTAACCAACAGAACACAGCATAAGTCATGCTGTGTGCCTTCTGAGGCTAGATCATGATTACATTTCTACTTTGTTTACTTGAGACATTTGCCTTGGAATCTAGCCACCATCCTGTGAGGAAGCGCAAGCAGCCTTTGGAGAGGTTCCAAAGTCTACGGCTGACAGCCAGTACCAGCCTGACATAAAGCCATCTTAAAAGTGGGTCATGCCAGAAGCAGGGCACTCAAAAGCTGGGGCTCTGGGACAACCCAGAGGGTGGGGTGGGGAGGGGATGGGGTGGGGGACACGTGCACCCATGGCTGATTCATGTCAATGTATGGCAAAAACCATCAATTATCCTCCAATTAAAATAAATGAATTTTTTTTAAGTGGACCATGGCAACTGAAGTTGAGCAGAGACAAGCCTCTTCCATCAAGTTATGTCCAAACTGCAAATGAGTAAGCAAAACAAATGGCTGTTTTAAGAAACTAAATTTGGAGGTGGTTAGTTATGCAGCAATAGAGCCAAAAACAGTCGCCGTGAGAAGATAATGAAAACATAACACATTATGTTATGCTACGGTTATGTTTCTGTAATTGTAATTCTATAAAAAACATTAGAGAAGAATAATGTAATCATTTGTATTTATATCATAGGTAAGGAGTAAAAGATCTCTTTTCATTAGATCTCTTTTCAAAGATATCTTTTCATTAGAACATAATACATGCTACTTAAAACTGAAAAATTAAGAAACAGTGGAATGTTATTCAGAAATAAATTGGTGAAACTCCACAAGAAATACCTGTAAGTGCTAAAAATATTTGGCTTCTTGGAGCAGAAATTGTGAGTACTGGGGATGAGGATGAATAATTGTGTGTGTGTGTGTGTGTGTGTGTGTGTGTGTGTATGCTATCACAGAAGATCCAAATTCCTGACTCAATATACATTCTGATTATTTTCTTTAGCAACCTTTTTCTTTAATGTGGGCAGCAATATACTCAGCTAAAAGATTGCAGTTTTCAACTTCAAGAAAACCTCCTTAAAAAGAAAACAGCAGTTGACATGGGGTTTTGGTTTGTTTGGTCTGGTCAGTAACTTTTACCCTGAAGTCCCCTTTCCTCCCTGCTTCCTTTGCCTAATACTTGCTGTGATGTCTGGAGCTCTTGCAGTTACTGTGGGCGCTGAGAAAAACTGGAAGATGGAAACTAGGCACAAAGGATAGAGAACAAAAAACTTGAACATGAAAACAGAAGCATAGAACAAAAAGTCAAGAGATTGTTTTCCTGATAATTGTTAAGCCATCAGTTCAATCCTGGACTGCTTTCCTCCAGATTTCTTTTACATGAAAGAAAAAAGTAAATTTATACCTTAAAGTACTTACATTCAGTCTCTGTTACTAATAAATAAGCTTAACACTAACTTACATAGAATTATATAGAATTCTTCTGTGAATATGTGCCTTGTACAACTATTCTCTTGTATAACTTAGCTGAAGATAAAAATCAGAAGAGGAGGGAAGATGAAAGGAAGAGGGAGAGGGAGAGAAGGAAGGAAGGAAAGAGGAAGGAAAGAAAGAGGAGAATCAGAGAGAATGAGTCAGTGAACAAGAATGGGGCTTGAAGTGAACCAGTCCTGGAGTCTTGTTCTGTGTCTGCCTTTTTGACAACCTCAGTTTTCTCACTTGTGATACTGCAAGACAAATGTAAAGATTAGACAAAGTACTAAAAACTGCCTAATGTATTGTACTGTTGCAAAAAAAAAAAGGGTATTTCACTGGCTTTTTGAGTTCTTCCAGCACTAGCCCTGTTGAATGGCAAGTCTTCAATAAACTCGTGTTGAATTAAGGTGCTTTCAGTGTGGCCTCATGCCAAGAGTTGACTCAATGGAAAAGACCCTGATGCTGGGAGGGATTGAGGGAAGGAGGAGAAGGGGACGACAGAGGATGAGATGGCTGGATGGCATCACCGACTCGATGGACATGAGTTTGAGTAAACTCTGGGAGTTGGTGATGGACAGGGAGGCCTGGCGCGCTGCGATTCATGGGGTCACAAAGAGTCAGACACGACTGAGCGACTGAACTGAACTGAGTGTGGACAAACCACTGTTTTGTTTTGAGATATTTTTCAGGGAAATGTATGCCTCTTTTTCCCAGTTGTAACATATACTTTTTGTTTCAGCTCATTCTATACAAGGCATCCAGAAAAGCTGTCTAAGAAATAGTTCTGACTACATGAGCCCTCTCTGGAAGTCCTTCTCACTCCCCACATCTTTCCCTTCACTCCCACGATGCATCCCTGCCAATCACACTCATGCCTCTTCAGACTGTTTCCCTGCCAGGAATGCCCTTTCTCACTTTCCTCGATAGTGAGTTTCTTTTCCCTCAAGCCTCTGAGCAAGCATTTTCTCATGAAGGGAAGCCTTTCCCAAGCCCTTCAGGTAGCTCTGACTCTAATCTGTTTCTCTTGATATTTTTGTGTCCCTCTCCTCTCTCAGTTATCACTTTGTATTGTTATTCTTTTATTTGTTGGTCTCTGCAACGAGGCAGGAGCTCCTTGAGGACAGGCCTTTGGTTGTGCTGATATTGTTTTTACCCAGTACCTGCTGTTATTGTATTTCTCTCCAGAAACACATTACCTTGTCCTTATTCAAAGTTAAACTTACCTGTTAAATATTAATGGGCTATTAGTATCCAGAGTGGCTGGAAATGGCTGAAATAGGAATTTTCAAATGTTACCAGTGAGAAGGCAATTTAGGAGTATCTATCAATATTTAAAATGTTCATACTAGGGAATTCCCTTGTGGCCCAGTGGTTAAGACTCTGTGCTTCCAATGCAGGGGGCATGGGTCTGATTCCTGGTCAGGGAATTAAGATCCAACATGTTCTGTGGCCAAAAATAAATAAAATTTTAAAAATTAAAATAAAGAAGTCTTGGGGGCCCAGTGGTTAAGACTCTGCCTTGCAATGCAGGGGACACAGATTCATTCCCTGATCGGAAACTAAGATCCCACATGCCATAGAGCTACTGAGATCACACACCACAACTTAAGAGTCTCCACGCAGCAATGAGAGATCCTGCATGAAGCAATGAAGATCCCGCATGCCACAACTAAGACCCGAAGCAGCCAAATAAATAAATTAAATGCTTTTTAAAATGTTCATACCCTTTGACTGAGTGATTTTGCTGCAAGAAAGCTATCCCGAAAAGGGTGTGTCATATATGATCACAACATATGTGTGTAAGGATTTTTATTGTAGCATTAAAAGACTGATATACCCTAAATGCTTATCAGTGAGGCTAAATTAAAATTATAAAATATCTGTATTATCAACTGAAGCTCGAATAGATCAATATGGACAGTTTTCAAAAATATAGAGTAGGGACTTCCCTGGTGGCCCTACTCTAGGCTAAAGCTAGCCTGTTCAGTGGCTAAAGCTCCCTGCTCCCACTGCTGGGGGCCTGGGTTCAATCCCTAGTCAGGAAACTAGATCCCGCTTGCAGCAGCAAAGATCAAAGATCCTGCATGCCTCAACTAAGATCTGGTGCAGCCAAATAAATAAAATATTTTTTAAAAATTTAAAAAATATAGAGTAAAACAAGAGAAAGCAGAATGTCAGTGTAGCCTGTGTCTTGTTGGCATGCTAAATTACAATACTGATATATAAAACATTATAAAAACAGATTTGGCTATAAACATCCACCCTATCGTGATGATTCTTACATTAAATTGCTGAGATATTGGGATACTTCCCGAATCATCATAGTGGCATGTTCTTACCTCAGCACATTTTGCTGCATGTTTATGGTTTGGCAAGTCAGAGGATAAATATTTCAAATTCTCCCAGCCTCTATCATTCCTTCAAGCAGTATTTTCCACAGAATGTTGCACAACATATATACAAATATTTAGGTGCCAAGTGTTTGGAATGATCTTAATTCTATAATAAAAAATGTATCTTTTAGTCATAACAGTTTGCTCAAAATAGTATTCTTCATAAAGTAAAATATTTAATGAGTATAAAAACATACAGAGATAGCTACACCTTGAATATTTTCATATTTATTAAATATCTACTAGATACTTTTTTGAGTGTTTTGAATATTTTTAAACGTTAAAGACCTTATGATTTGTGAGTTAAAAAGTCAATTAGACTAATAATACTAATTTTATTTGAGTATTTATATTAATAGTTATATATGTACATTTATATGTTTACATATGTGTCTAAGTGTATACATATACTGGAAGGAAATACACCAAGCTGATACTGGCTAGCTCTTGGGAAAGAAGATTGGTGTATATGTGTAAAGGAGAATGCTCGCCTTTTATTTTATACACTTCTTTATATTACTTGATTTTTGTTAACAATGAATATATGTTACTTCTATAATTGTCAACATGGTTTACATAGAAAAAATAAATATAGCTAGTGAAAAGAGGGCTTCCTTCTTTAAAAGATTAAGATTATGACACATTAGGATTATGATAGTCTATGCCAGGCTTCGGGAAAAACTTCCATCCTCTTGATGGTATTTTTCAAATATATTCAAGAAAATACAATTAACAAACAATAGAGTAAAATTTATATCACAGGACCCTCTGTGAAAAACTCAATCTGTGAGAAAACCATCTAGTAAAATTTCATTTGATTTTGATTCTTCTGATCATAATTTATGATAATACAACCTATGCAGGGCCAATGCTTACATAGTTCATATACTATAAAGAAATAAAAAGCTTTGCTAGATAAATTGATATAATAAATAAGATATACTGTGGCATAAGGTTTGTGGAAAGTAGAGTAGTATCTTTATTCAGATAACCTTTGTCTCACTTGTAGTACTTTATCTCAGGGCACCATGACTGCTTATGTATCAAGCTGTACCATCAGACTGGGAGCTCCCTGTTCATCTTTGCAACTCCAGCACCTGACCCATTGTGGGCACATGACAGGCTCGCCATCTTTCAAGGTCCGACTTTGCCGGACTCTTCTCTATTGCTGAGTCCTGTGCTAGTAATCATCAGCCTCAGGAGGAAGAGGTTCTGGTCCTAGTTCTGATCCTAATTGAGTTTACTTGAACGAATCATCCAGGATCTATGATTCTGTTTCTCACCTGGAAAACAAAATGAGGTGCTTTGACTAGAAAATCTTCAAATTCTCTTTTAACTCTAAAACTCAGTCTTTAATATGCAAATGTAACTGATTTAGGCACATTAAAGTATATAAGCACTTGGATGTTACTAAACAGAAACAGGTCTTATCTATTCATTAAAACAGACCCAATAGGATTTCTAAATGGAAATATTTTGAACAATAAAATTACATCTCTTTACAAGGATATCAATAGATCATTTTTTATCAAATACAATTGACCACCTTCTTTCTCTGCATTCCATTTTTGTCCAAATTAGGAAGCATACCCCTTGTGCAACTGAATATATTCATATAAAGTTGTTTTAATTCAGATCTTTGAGTCATGAGAACCCAGCATGTTTTTCATACCTAAGTTATTCAAATGTATAGCTGTGACTGAGAAACATCAATTTAAAGTGAAATAAAGCTGTTAGGATATTATCAAAATAAAAAAAAAATAACAGGCCACTGTTGAATATCTCTCATGTTGCAAAGGACTTTAGATTTTTAATAATGTGAACCTGTGATAACATACTTAGGTAACTAGATATGGGAACTTACACTGGCATATTCAGATGCTATCAGCACTGATAAGGTTCAGAGTCCTCCCCATTTTGTAAGGGGACACTGGCAAAGAGCAAGCAGTAGGAAGCTGGTTTTGCAACCCAAGAGGCCAAAGCTGGTGCAGGGATGCTATAGAAGGATGCTGGAAACTAGGAGAGAACTAAGCCAGGTATCAAGTGAAGAGCAAAGGACATTATGATCTTTTAAAAATTTCAAAGGACAAAAAGCAAAGATGAAACCAAGATTATGTAGCTGGAACAACACAGAAGCAAATAGAAGGAGAGAAGGAGCCTGGCAGACAAGATCCAGGTGAGCTGAAGTGGCATCTTGCCACACTTGCCTCTGTGGCCAATGGACGTGTGATACCTGGTGGTCAGGCTTGGTTGATGTGAAGAGCAGACATAGATGCTGAATCATATCTCCCATTGCTTCAATCAACAGTGCAAAAAAGAAGACAAAAAGGAGAGAAGAGGAAGAAGATGACTGTGGAGGAGAGTACTGTGAGGGAGGATACTGTCCACTGTAACACAGAGGGAAAAGGGCTGAGAGTCGGCACTCGTGACCTTGGCAGACCTGCCACCTCTTACCATCTCCACCTTAGTCTCTGCATCTGGGAACTAGGCATTTTAGCCCGGATCTTCAATGAGGTTCTTGCTAGCTCTTAAATTTATAAGATCTAGTTAAAAACAGAGTTTAAAATTCTTTAAGATTCCATTGAAACAATCATTTAAAGATTCATAATCTGACTTTATTACTCAAGCAGCAGGACTTCAGTTTGACTACTTAACACTTTGGCACCTGGTTGTCCACGGGCCCTTGATAAGAATTCCTGATTGCTTTCTAACAGGGAGGATCTCAAGACTGTGTTAGAAGCAAAAGGCAAACAGATGGGTGGGCTGCTCTAAACAGCTCTAGTTGCAGTTTTTTCCTTTTCGTTTTTTCAAATGAGAAGTTAGTCTTCCCCAAATCCCAGTGCTCCACTCCCTAATTTGGAGATGAACCAGATGATTTCACTGGTCTTTCCCTTCTCTGGTTTCTGTGACTCATCAACTATAGCAACCAGGGTGGGGTTAAAATAAACAATGCTAATGTTCAGGTTATGCTGTAGCTCAAAAGGAAGGAATCTGAGAAAAACTGTTAAGATAGTCAAAGAATGAAAAAAAAAATATGACTCATAATACTCCTAATTCATTCATCTTTCCCAGGAGGTCATCCTATATCCAGTGCCCCGATTTTTCTTCTTTGATTAACAACTACATGCATGTTTTGCTTATTGAGTGTTTTATACATATATTTTTCTATGAAAACTGGTAAAATGGTTAATGTACTATAGAGAGAAGCCTACTTGATTTTGATCACTCACATCCCAAAAAAAGCTCCAGAATCTATCTGACTATAGAAATCAAGGCAAATTCACTCCATTTAACCAACATGAAGTATCCACTAGGGCAAGATTGTATATAGCAGATGCATGACAGGAGAAAACATAGTAACTCCAATTTCAAGATCTGGTGGAGGCAAATGAATAATTGTAATTTCACAAATGTATCAGAAATGAAATCAAAGTACTAGGGAAGCCTAGGAGCAGTTAACCTTAGAGAAAGGAAGTGAGATAGTCCCTCTAGACCAATGCATTCCAGGTTACTCATAGCTATGAACATTTGAAGTCATTGTGAAATCATAAAAGAGGAAATGTAACATATACCAAAGTATTCCATATCCATGTGAAGGATCAAAGTAGAGAGACATAGCTGTTAATTCTTAAAAAAACAACAACAGTCCATTACAAAAAAAGGTACAGAGGATTAGTCACTGGAGAAGGTGCCTATTTATTTAATGCCACTATTGTGAAAACTGTGGAAATATTTTTGAAAATTCTTCACTTAAGTATTTCCCTCAGATCCCAAGGCAAATCCTAGTCACTTGAGAGAAGTTTTGTGGAACAGCTAAAGGTCACTCTGAGACAAGGCTCATAACTCAGAGCAGAAGATACTGCCAACAGGGGTTAAAAATGCATGAAGGGGTGATCAGGTCCTCATTTGATCACATTGTTCAGTGGATGAGTACTATCTTTTTTTTTTTCTTTCTAGTTTTAAGGAAATTGATTGTTCTGATATGAGGTCTGAAGTCAGCCCAATGAGGTTTTCAGAGTTCTTGAGATACTAAATACTCACAATTATGTAATGCTATTTAAAAGTGGTTTCTTTCCTTCTTTTTTTTGGTGAAAATGTCCAAAAATATAGTGGACTGAAATGGAATCTTCAATAATGACATAAATGAGGATGAGGTATTTATATAACAACAAAAATTCTCAAAAACCCAATACTCCCACAGGCAATGGAATGGTCAGGTTTGCTGCAGTCTCCAATGAATGACATCATCTTCCTGTAAGTCTCCATCAAAATGAATTCAGTCAATACTGTTAATCTCTTTTCCCTTCCAGAGCCTGTGGTATTCATGTGGGCATTCTGGAGAGCTTCAGCAAACTTAAGATGGAAACCCAGACAGCTGAAGAGGAAAAGGATAAGGCACAGAGTTAGTGGATAGAGATCAGTCCAGAGACCTCCACCAGTCAGTCCTTACAAAGGTTGACCACTCTCCTGGAAATGCAGTTATTTACCCTTCATAAACAGAGATCATCTCAGAATTGTTGACATTGCTTATGTTAGTCTTTAAACAAATTGGTCTGTTTATGTTAGGAACACTAAAAAAAAAAAAGTCATCCACCTTGTATTGTTTAAAAAAAAAAAAAAAGAAGCCTGCACACACTTGATACCAAACTGAAAAGGAATGGGGAGGAGACAGAGGCATAGCCTGAGACCCACATGGGTTTTTAGCTGGTTAAGTTCAATTTTCTCTTTCAAGGGTGTAGTAGCCATTTTACATATTTAAATATTAACATAAATATCACACAAACATTAAAATGGGGAGGAGATCATGCCATTACTTACCCAAATGCTCAAGTCTCTGAGGGAGGGCAACTTGGGTTTCAGCTTGGGCTCAGCTGCTGGGCTCACTTTTTCTTTTTTTCTTTTCTAGATGCCAGAGTCCAAGCTTTAAAAGGTAAGGAGAGTCCAGGGAGGTGACAGTAACATTTAAAGAGTTAACCATTCTTTTTTAAGTGACCTTCTTGGAAGGATACCAACTTTTTTGTTTTTCCCCCAGATTTAGAATCCACTTCCAAATGATACAACTGGAATTTAATTCCCCAAAGAACAACTTTTGCAAAGGAACCTTTATCCCATTTCATATAGCTTTGAGCTCTAGAGGAAGGACAGCCATCTGACTTACTAGGGTGAGGATCTGTGGTGCTGATTACCACCAGTTCTGACATGTCCAACTCCAAGAGACTTAAGATCTGCACTGTCAATCTCATTGGCTCAGCCACATCCTTACATATGTGGTGGCAGGCGTATTTGGTGCCACAGAAACACAGGTGAACAGATTGCCAGTAAGACTGATCACTATAGCCTCAAGTTTAGGCTGAAAAAATAGCTTCCCTTGATTTCTCTGCCCTCAGATTTCCCTGGTTTCCATTCCGCCTCCCAATCTGGTTGACATATTTCAGCCACAGTTTCCATTATTGAAGTTTAATCACGTGGCCCACCTCTATTGCCACCCTCATTAAAAAGCTTTTGATTATTCCCCATCTCAAGACAATGGCTTCTGTCTCTAAGAAGGCACGTGGGATTTTTTATTGACAACTGCTCCCCAGCACACTTTCTTAGGTATCTTTGGGTTCCTTCCCCATAAATACCCCTGGCCAGGTCTTAGGCACCCTGGAAAGCCTGCCATTCCAACAAGCGGTGCGTGTTTCTACCTCTACATCATCGATTATACTTTGTCCCTCAGCTTGAAATTTCCCTTCCCATCTGACAAACTCCTTTCAAACTTCAGCTCTAATGATATCTCTCATTGATGTGATCTGACAATACTTCACATTTATACAGTGACTTACAGTTTAAAAATAACTTATATATATATATATATATATATATTATTTATTGGAAGGCCACTAGAGTCTGTAGAATATGATGGGAAGGCATCAAATTCTGCATTTCACAGACGAAAAGATCCAGGCTCAAAAGGGGAGAGATACTGCCTTAGCAAATGGTACAGCTGAGACTCACTCAGTGCTCTCTGCTTCCCACTCATCGCTTGCTTCTTCCAACAAACTCTGGACTGGTTACTTCTAAGATGCAGCCTCTCATACCTCTCGAAGTTACAGCTGACAATTCCCCAACTGCTGGATGTGAATTAACTTTAGCAGGGGCTCCTGAGAGGTGGAAGTCTTGGCTGACAGCACACTCAGCATTCCCTGATATGCAAAATGACATTTTGGCCTTAGGCACTTAGTAAGTTACACAGTCCTTGCTCCTTAGGAGTAAAAGTTTTCAGGCACTAGAGTGTAGCATTAAAAAAAAGCCAAACTGAATTAGGAACTGACCTACCACTTTATTAGCTTCCCAACATGCACACATATAGAGACATTCAAGCCTGATGCACTGTGATTTCAGTCTCCCTTATCCTCTTCCTGAACTCAAAAGAACTCATTGTGCAATTCTATGAGGCTGCATGTTGGAACTGGACAGAGATTCCTTCCCGCTGTCCACTGTGGCACTTGGGAAACTATAATTTGCATCACTTTTGGTGGGGCAGAGAGCAGACATACTTGAGAAATGTATTCAGTTATATTATTTTTCACATTAGTAAAACTGCTGTTTGCATATTGTTGGGACCCAAGACTAGTTAAAAATAAAACACAAACTCCATAAAATACATTCCATTTCTTATTTGTATAGAAATTGTTTACTGTCTCATTCAATTAAATAAAGATTGTAATCACTTTATTTTGGACTCATTTCTTTCGGTTGCAAACTTCAGGATTAAATTTAAATATTGTCTCATGGAAGATTATGCAGTTAGTAAGACTGTTCCTGGACACAACATGCTATTTATTTGGAGTCTCATCTACCAGGTTAAAATAAAAAAGCCTTATAGTGTCTGCAGTCTAAGGTTGGTAGAAGTTTGTTGAAAGGCCAGTTTGCAGAGTGGGGAGAAATTGAGTTTACTTGATGTTTGAGAACATCCCTGCAGCGGAACGGCTTCCGGAGTTGTGTGAAAGAGTAGGTTTCTTTTCAGCATGCCAGTGACTGGACATGGGTGGACATGGGTATCTCTTTGATAAACTTTTTTTTTTTCTGTCACAGAAAGAATCACAGGTTACATATTCATGTCCAAACAAGTTTTGGGTGCTAGAAAGAATGTTTTTAAGAGGTTTTAAATACCATATCTTTCAACTATTAAGTCTAACCTGAATCTGAACTTACCTTGTTGCTCTTAAATGAGATATAGTAACATTAAATGAGTTAGTATTATAAAACTGTATCCAAAACATGGAATTTCAGTCTTTTTTGAGAGGTGACTGGTATGGCCTTTAATAAACATGAGTTTTTATTTTTTATTAGAAAAAAATTTGTTCTTTTTGTGTGGGGGGGGTGGGGGGGAATGGGCCTCATGGGATCTTAGTTCCACAAGCAGAGATCGAACTCTGGCTCTCAGCAGTGAAAGTGTAGAGTTCTAACCAATGATCTGCCAGGGAATTCCCTAAATACAAGGTTTTAAACTTCTTTTCTTATGCAGGGTTCATAGCTGCCCATAGCCTTGCCCTTCTGAGTAAGGGATCTAAGACTGAGTTACAGACAATTTAGCTACATGCTGGAATATGTGGAGGCTCTTATCAGCACAATTTAGTAGGTGTCAATGGCGCATCTGGAGGCTGGCGAGTTCTGAGTTTGGTCTTAGGTTAGACATACATGTATACAAACGTAATTGTTGCCTCCAAGGAACATCTGTTTAAGGACTTTTACAAAATACTTGAAAGAGAATAATGTAGGTAAACAGCTGAAATTCAAAATCTGTAGTATTAGAATAGGCAGAGTAGGAATTTAAAGCAGAAAAGTTTTGTTTTTAGGGTGTTCAATTGTAAGGAATTTTCATGTCTGGGACTCTCAAAACAGGAGTCCCTAATTCCCTTACCCCTGCCGTTTCATTTACACGCTTCTATTGCCTGATTGATTATTAAATCTAATTAGCCTTTTCCCTTCAGTCTTCATTCTTCTTGACCTTCGTATAATAATTAACACTGGAACAATACATTTTTTTTTCATAAAATTTCTCTAAAATAATCTCAAATTTATAAAGAAGCTGTAGAAATAGTACATATAGCTCCTATACACCTTTCACCAAGACTCCCTGTTAACTTTTCTCTGCCCAAGTCCCTCCAATTTGAGGCAAAGCTGTAAGACATGATGTCTCATTACCATATTATACTTCAGTGTCTATTTCCTAAGTACAGGGCATGCTCTGACATAACCACATCGAAGGAAATGAACAAAGATATAAATAATCTACAAACTCCATTCAAATTTTGCCAACTGTTCTAATAATGTCCTTTATTGGACTATACAACCAGGATTATGAGTCCCATGCAGTCAGTCTTTGAGAACAGCCCTCCGGTGTTTCTCTTTCTTGCATGATCATGACATTTTTTAAGATTGCTGACCAATTACTTCACAGACTATGACTTTGGGTTTCCCTGGTATTTCCTTATAATTTATGTATATTGGCAAGAACAAACCACAAAAATGATGTCTTTTAGGTGCACATATAAAAACACACACTGCTGATTTGTCTCATTACTGGTGATATCAACTTTAAGCACTTGGTTAAAATAGTTTCTGCAAGGTTTAAGCATTAAGTAAACTAGTAAGCATGTTATGCTTATTATTAATAACTATCTGGCAGTGAGATTCTTTACGATTACGCAAATATTCTCATCTGCTATCAAATTTTCACCCATTGCATTTAGCATTCTTTGATGGTTTTTAGCTTATTATTATTGTAATGGTTTCCAATTGGTGAGCTTTCTAATTCCATCATTCTCTCTAGTATATTGACATTCTATTACAGAATATTCCCTTTTGCCCCATTTTTAATTCATTCATATAAGTATGAACTTGTGGACTATTTTACTCAAAGGATTTCAATCTGTTACTATCATTAATTCCTGCTCAAATGTCACCAGACCTGGGAACTCCTTTAAACTAGCTCCTGTGTTCTCTTGACATGGAACCATCATTCTGTGAGCATATCCACACTTGCTAGTACAAGCTGATGTTCCAGGTCCATCTTTTTATATATATATATATATATATATAGTTTTATTTATTTTTGCCTGTGTTGTCTTCATTGCTGCACGGGGTTTCTCTAGTTGTGGCGAGCGGGAGCTACTCTCTAGTTGCGGTACACAGGCTTCTCTCATGGAGCCGGGGCTTTGGGGTGCCTGGACTTCAGCAGTTGCAGCATGCGGGCTCTTCGGTTGCAGTTCTTGGGCTATAGAGCACAGGCTCAACAGTGGTGGTGCAGTATGTGGAGTCTCCTGTATTGGTAGGTAGGCTCCTCAACTACTCGACCACCAGGGAACCCTTCAGGTTCATCTTATAGTTTTCCTTCCCCATTCTCAGAATTAGTAATTTATCCAAGGAGCATCAGTTTCTTTTAGTGACGAATGGGACTTAGAAACCAAGGTCTGGATACCGTGCTAGGTATGTTCATTACTACCAGAGTGCTGTTGCTTCTAGACCCTATCAGCAGAATTAGGCAGTATGGATGCATATGTACACAAACACACATTTCGCCATCTCTCTATTAAGTACTATGAATTCATTTCCAATTCCAAATCAATACCACAGGGTTTATTCTTGCTTTCCTCTTTCCCATTATTCTTTGTGTATTTGCTTGCTCAATTAACTTGGTATATAACGAAACTCCCAGCTGCTTGACCCAAAAAAAGGGGGAAGTGGAGGAAAGAAAAGAAAAAAGGCCACCTTGGTCCCAGACATGTCCCAATTTCTTAGTATGTCAGCCCAAAGGTGGGCCACTAACTTTCCTGTTTCTCTCTCCTAAGTTGCAGACCCACATCTTCAGTCTATAGGTTCTGTAGGAAATAGCCTGAATCGTACTGCCAACATTTGGTTGAAAACATAACTAGTTGTCTTTTTACCCCATCCATATTCTCCAATATTTTCATAATATAATATGAAATCTTTCTCCTTTCTGAATAAACCATTATACTGTAACTCTTACAAAAGATGTCATCTTTCTCAAAAAGCCTTCAATATCTCTTCACTTTATAAATTTATTATTATTTTGGCCATGCTGCATAGCTTATGGGATCTCAGTACGGCCCCTAGCAGTGAAGGTGCAGAGTTCTAACCACTGGACTGCCAGGGAATTCCCTCTTCATTGCTTTTAAAATCAGATCAAACAATCTGGGAATAATAGTCAATCCCTTCCACTACCAAGCTTTAACTTAACTCAACTTCATCCTCCATTTATCATCCTATGTTTTTGTTCAGCTGCTAAGTCGTGTCCAACTCTGTCACCCCATGGACTGCAACACACCAGGTTTCCCTGTCCTTCATTATCTCCCAGTTTGCCCAAATTCATGTCCGTTGAGTCCATTGATGCTAACTCACCATCTCATCCTCTGCTGCCCTCTTCTTGTTTTGCCTTCAATCTTTCCCAGCAACAGGGCCTTTTTCAATGAATTGGCTCTTTACATGAGGTGGCTGAAGTGTTGGAGCTTCAGCATCAGTCCTTCCAATGAATATTATTTAGGGTTGATTTCCTTTAGGATTGACTGGCTTGATCTCTTTGCTGTCCAAGGGACCTTCAAGAATCTTCTCCAAAATCACAATTTCAAAGCATCAATTCTTTGGCATTCAGCCTTTTTTATGGTCCAACTCTCACATCCATATATGACTACTGGAAAAACCATAGCTTTGACTGTATGGACTTTTATCATTCTTTACCCTCATGCTTTTTAAATGAGCATATTAGCTACTTCCTAAAATCAGTTCTTTTCATAAAAATTTCTCTCATGCTCTAATGCTTTTCTTCCTCTTTATCCACATTAGTATTTTACTTGTTTTTCAAACACAGCTGAAAGGTCATTCCTACCATGAGTTTGCCTTACTTCTAATTATCCCTTTTTCTTACTCCTGTCACTATTGTGCTACTTGAATATCCTTCTCTGTTACAGCTAATTGTGTATATTCATCCTCCCAACTAGATTAGGAAATACCCTTAAGGCAGAAACCAGTATTATCTTTAAATCTCAAGAGACTGGTATATTACATCCCAATGATGCTCAAATCTGCACAATCAATTAAAGAGAGGACAAAGTTTTGACAGGTGTTAATAAATGCAAGAAGACATAGCTTTACATGGTGAAAATATGCAGGTAGGGACAAGAAAGGCTGATCTCTGTGTTGGTAAAGCCGGGATGGAGCAGATGTTGCCTTAATGCAGGTTTTGGGAGAGATCTGAGACCCACGGCAATGGCATGGTGCTGCCATACTGGAGTGTGCTTCTTAAATTTGAACACGCACACACTCTCCTGTGCTGTGTATTTTTGAGTAAGCAAAACCTGAGATAGGGAGTATGAAAAGATTAACTTTTCCCCCTCTAAGAAATGCACATTTTCAAGAAAGGGGAAGGAATGATTCAACTCACTAACCACAGATTCTTTAGGTGTCTTCACTTTCAAAACATCAATTAAGTCACACTCATACTCCCTCTTCACAACCCCAGTTCCTCAGAGGATTAACAAGGTTATACCATGCATGTACAACAAGAAAAACCAACCCTTGGTAGGTCCTTGCTTGATCACTTCTAGCAGTAGCTCATAGACAGAAAGCAAACATATATGCCAAGGTAACTGAATCTTCCTATTTGTTGAGATAACCTGGAGACCCATCCTAGAAATATATGTCTGGGCTTCGACACTTTGAGTAAGCTTTGCTCAGCAGATCAGTCTCAATCTCCAGATAGATGTTTATGTGTCTGCCCTTATGTACTCTGATAAGAAGTCTGGACACTAGCCAAGGGAACACAAGAGGGGAAGTGGAAGGATCAATGAAATACATAGCCTTTATTTCCACATCTCAATGAGCAGCTCGATAAATCCTGACATAAAATATTCTAAGGCTCGATTAAAAAGTACCTGCATATATCTATAAACATGAAAAACTATCTTAATATCTCTACCTTCATGTACATCAAGAACTTCAAATTGGGAGAAAAATATTAAAAAGTGTTCTCTCTACCCTAAACATGTGCCTCCTTCTGATATCTCTAAAATGTTCATGGTATCTAAACAGAGAATC
This sequence comes from Odocoileus virginianus, assembly GCF_023699985.2. Taxonomy (NCBI): domain Eukaryota; kingdom Metazoa; phylum Chordata; class Mammalia; order Artiodactyla; family Cervidae; genus Odocoileus; species Odocoileus virginianus. Next base: position 38,741,653 of record NC_069679.1, on the reverse strand, counting down.
CAAACGAAATGAAAAGAAATAGGTTAACTTCCTTTGTAGTTGCAAAAGAAGATCCAAACAGAACTATTTCCAAGTTTTGCAATAAAGATTTTCATTTTTTTTACCTCAGTTTCTTATTCCTTAACAATTATAAGTCTGACTTCCATACTAGCCACTTTAATAAAATCCTCCTGTTACTAAAGTTCTATGGTTTTCCTGGGACCCCATTCATGGTCCATTCTTCATTCTTGCTATGCCTTCTTTTTCTCTGATTCCAGTCACCACAGATAAACCAAATCTGTACTTGAGTTTAAAACTCAAAGGATCAACTATCTTTGACACTATCTCAGATTTAATATGTTGGTAATAAGACATTTAAAAAAAAAAGTCCTTTCTTTTCTCTCCACCCTAAACCTAATCTTTCTATATGCCTGAGTGTTCAATGGCATCGTGGAGGTTTAAAAATAACTTCACTAAATCTTCCTATACTCCTCCCTTGTGAATCCTCAGTGTGGACTTGGTGACTTATTTCTAACAAGGAAAATGTGGCATAATTGACAGTACTTGACTTGGACTGAGTCATAAAATACACCGTGGTTTCCTTCTTGCCCTGTCTTGGACTGCTCACTCTGATAAGCCAGTTGCTACGTCATGCGGACACTCAAATAGACCTGTGGAGAGGTACATGTGGTGAGGATGAGTTACGGCTGACAACCAGTGAGAGACTGAGGAGGTCCACCATGACCTCGGTGAGCTTTCTGGGAAGCAGATGTTCCAGCCCCATGCAAGCCTTCAGACAACTGCAATCCCAGCCAACAGCTTGACTGCAACTTGATGAGACCCTGAGCCTGAGGCACCCAGGTAAGCTGCATCTGAACTCCTGACCCACAGCCAAGTCTGAGATAATTATTTATGGACTTGCCTGGTGGTCCAGTGGATAGGAATCCACCTGTCAGTGCAGGGGACATGGGCTCAGTCCCTGGTCTGGGAAGATTCCACATGCCAAGGAGCAACTAGGCCTTTGCACCACAACTACTGAAGCCCATGAGCCTGGAGCCTGTGCCTCAGAACAAGAGCAGCCGCTGCAGTGAGAAGCCCATGCATCGCCATACAGCAGCCCTAAAGCCCATGTGCAGCAGTGAAGACCCAGCGGGGCCAAAAAGAAACACATTTTTACAAAGTCTTAAAACGTACCTGCTCTTTAAAAAAAATGATTTGCGGCTTTAACTAGCAAAGTTTTGGGCTAATATTTTTTTTTAAATTGTTTTCAATTGGAGGATACCTACTTAACAATATTGTGTTGGTTTCTGCCATATATCAACATGAATTAGCCATAGGGATACATTACATCCTCTCCGTCTAAAAATTCCTTCCTACTTCCCACCCCATCCCACCCCTTTAGGTGTCACAAAGGACTGGATTTGATCTCCCTGTGTCATACAGCAAATTCCCACTGGCTATCTATTTTACATATGGTAACATAAATGTTTCAGTGCTACTCTCTCAATTCATCCCATCCTCTCCTTCCCCCACTGTGTCCATATTTCTGTTCTTTATGTCAGCATCTCCTTTGTTGCCCTGCAATTAGGTTTGTTAGTATTATCTTTATAGATTCCATATATATGGGTTAATATAAAGTATTTTTTTCTTTCTGACTAGCGTTACTCTGTATAACAGGCTCTAGGTTCAACCACTTCATTTAGAATTGACTCATATGTGTCCCTCTTTATAGCTGAGTAACATTCCATTGTGTATATGTACCACAGCTTCTTTGTTCATCTGTCAGTGGGCACCTGTTGCTTCTGTGTCCTAGCTAGTGTGGGATAGTAAGTCTATTATACAGTAATAATAGCCACCCGGCCCAGAATTCAAGGAATACAAGTGGAGAAAGGGAATGGACATGTGGAGCAAGCTTTCCTCTTGCTCTGCCACACTCCTTATACTTTCTAAGCAGTGTATTTACAAAGCATCCCATGAAGAACCTGAAAGCCATATTTTACTCCCCCTACCAACTATATCACCAAGTTGTCAGTTTTTTTTCTCTTATCACTTGAGCCTGACCCTATTTTTGTTACTTTAATTCAGTTTTCAATTATTATAACTTTGCAACTTATCTACTTCCCTACAGTCTTTCCCAGCTCCATTCCATTCTCTACACTAATGCCAACAAGAACTTTTTCAAAATTATACCTGATCATGTTATTTATTTTTATTAAAAATCACTACTAGTTCCGACACTACAGAGGACAAAATTCAAATGCCATAGCATAGCACGCCTGTTCCTGTCCTATAGCCTTTTCTCTCATCTCCCATGCTCACAGCCTACAATCTGGCTGTCTTTCACCTCTGCATATGCTGCTTTCTTTCTGTGTGGAAGATCTTTCATTCTTTCCTTATAACTCTTACTTATTTCTAAAGACTCAGCTCAAGGTTTATCCAGACTTCCTTAATTATCAGGTCCTGGTTAGATGACTTCCTTACATTACTTTTTTGGGGTACTTACCACATAGATCAGTATTGTGTCTTCCACTAGAAGGTTAGCTCATGGGAAAACCAAAATCTATCTTCAATACTGAGATATTCATCTAGTCATATATTCAAGTTCTATCTACTGAGCGACTATGTATTATGTATGTTATACACAAGTGAACAAAACAAATATGCCCCACCTTGGCATAGCTTGTAGTCTATTTAAGAAGAAAGACAGTAATAAGTAAAACAAACAAATATTCTGATATATGAGTAAGAATTTTACGAGAGTAAACATGGGGACCAATTTTAGGTTGTGTGGCACACAGATAGACTCAAACATTTACTGAGTGAAATGTTTATGCCTTCACTACAGATGTAAGTGGGGCAGGCTCATCATATCCTTGCCAACACTGACTGCTTTTGTTTTTGTTTTTTTAAAAACATCTTTGCTCATACTGACAATGTCACTTTCTTGCTTATACATTCTCAGTACTAAAAATCAATAAAAAGAACACAAGTTCAAATATACATTAGAAAAAAGCAGCTTGATTAAGCACAAGTGGAAAACAAAAATTAGCTTTATATATATTATCAGAGTTACTCTAGTAAATGGCTAAGATAATTTTAAAATCTCTTATCACACATTTTATTAAGTGAAAACTAATACTAAAAAAATGAAAGCCATGTCTTTCTGGCATTCAGAAGTCTGAAGCAATCATTTTCTTAGCTTTTCTAAAAGAGCAAATTACTAGGGAATCCCTGCCTCTCCCATGGTTCACTGCCAAATGAATCACAAGTGGAGTATTTCAGGAAATATGGGCATGTGACAAAAGTTAAAAAAAAAAAAATGACCACTTGAAACAAGGCTCAATGTTTTAAAAAGGGAGGAAACTTATTAAAATACATAAGACAATTTCATTAATAACTAGTCATTAATTAAAAATATTATATAACCAACCAAAAAACTCAAAACAAACTTGGTAGTAAAAAGAGTATTTAAATGCTACTTACAAAAAAAAAATGCTACTTACAACAGTTGAGAAGGGTGCTGGGGCTAATTTCCTATATTAATATAAAATGCATAAAAAATTCCAAAAACAAACTTTGCCTTGAATTATAAAGCTTGTATTTTATAAATGATGCACATATTTACTGCACATTAAAGAATAGGAATACAAAAATTAAATGAGTTCATCCCTTCATAAGTACAAATAGTTGGCTACTATAACATTAAATGATTGAACCTTTCCTAAATTTACCTTCATGGTCCTGAAAATTTTAAATTAATTAGTATAGATGAGGAAAAAGAGCTTCTGTTTTACCACACGTTAGTCTTTCTAGTTGAAATATGAGATTTTTCTGGAAAATACACTCATCTCTTTGTTTTTAGTAGTGTATTTCAACACCTAGCCAGGATTTGTGCCAAGGGACAGAGGCAGTCACCGATCCTGTTACACCACAAGCTTTTTTTGTTTAAAACAAACTGATGATTGCCCAACAAAAAACTGTTAACTTCCTTGTGAATTTTCATAGGCAGAGAGCTTTTTATTTTTCTTTTTGGCTTCTGCAGTGGAATTTCACCAAAGTTTTTAAAGGTATTAACTTTCTAACTTGCAACAATCATCATTTTAAATCAGTATAGAAGAACTGTCAGATGGGTCAGAAATAGGGTTTACGTAAGTCAAAATTATTTCTGACAGTAGCAAGATTTAACCTTCTGAGCAAACCCCAACAGACCAGCATTACAACTGAAATTGTTGCTAAGTCATGTCCGACTCTTTGCGACCCCATGGACTGTAGCCTGCCAGGTTCTCCTGTCCATGGGATCCTCCAGGCAAGAATACTGGAATGGATTGCTATTTACTCCTCGAGGATTAATCTAATACATAATGATAAATATTGCTCCTGAAAGAGCAAATTATTTTCCTACTTACAATTTTTTGCTAAAGGTCGAGTATAAAAATATTTTCTTCTCTCTATATTTCCCTGCCACGATAATGCTAAAACATATCTATAGTCTCCTCAAACCTCAGGTGTTAAGGGCATATTGGCCCATTTGAGTTGGAACACTGCTTCACATAGTCAAAGTGTTTTTTTAAGGCACTCTAAGAACTCTCAAGGACAGTGAAATAAAAACATTCCTGTTGCCTACAGATTTTTCAGGCATATTTTCCCTCAAATTTTTCTAAACTAAATGTTGTGATAACTGGTTTTTCTTTGTTTTCCATGGTACAGTCTTTAAGTTATTTTTCTTTTACTTGAAGCCACTCCTTCATTTTCAACTTGCTGAGCAGGCAGACTTTTCGTTTCCATGGAAACTGAATTCCTGTGGCTTCTGGTAGGCATTCTTGTTCCACCAATCTAGGAGAAGAAGCAAAGAACAGGACAGTTTAACATGTTTATAATACAGTCAACTCTATTGTTTACACATGGAATAATTACCCTGCAAATTGTCCTTCATATATTTTTAGCCTCCAGCCACTTAATTGCTTCTAAGCAAGCTTTAATCTGACAGAGTTTTAAAGTATGACATTTTCAAATAACAATCAGGGAAGCAGACAGATCAGGGTAATCTGAGAGGAGTGAAGAGGAAAATCACTCTTTTGTGTTAAATTTGGAAAAGTTTGAAATATTAAATGAGGAAAGGAAGGAATGACAGACCTTTAGAGCAATGTGCTTACAATACTGAAATTGAAGGGCAGTAGAAAAGAAGAAATGAAAACTAAGAAGGGAGGGAAAGGAACTATAAGAAGGTCAGAGATGGTAAAGACAGGGAAGAAATTATGAAATGGAGAAACAGACAAAGAGTAAGAAAAACATAAGAGTCCAAAAGAGAAGAAAGATACAAAGAATAAATGTGAAAGAAGAGAAAATAAGACTCCAGTTTGAAAGGAAAACTGAAAAATACCCAACAAAAACTGTAGCTAAAATGGCTTAAAATACCAATAACTCATTCTGTCTATCCTTTTACTTGTTCCAACTAATTAATCACATTTATGTATTCTCTTGGCCAAAGTTAACAATGTACAAGAAGTTGTCATTTCTAAAAGGATTCTCTCAATAATAAGAGCGGAGAACTGAAAAACATAAACAACTTTTGTAAACCATAAAACTACTCTAAATTACAAAATAATCCTCAATATCTGCATTCTAGCTATTTCTCCAAAGGAACTGTGGACATTTGCAGATTAATACAGCAAGAACAAAAAACAAACAAACAGAAAATATCCACAGGATATACAAGTGATAGATGTTGTGGAGTGAAATATTGAGAACAGAGGCCTCAATAACTTTGACTCAAAGATTTTTGGCAGCAGGGAAGGAAAAGTTGGATTCACTCATAGAGGAGACAAGTTTTCCTTCAATTAAACTCGAACTGGAACTTCTTACATGATATAAAGAATGAGCTACACAGTAAACAGTATCTCAAACCATGGTTTTACAAAAGTTTCTGAGAAATATCATTCAACTGTTATTTCTAGGAAGGATGCTATAAAGAGTGTAACATTAATTATATCTGAAATATTGAGTTATAAAAAATACTTAGCATTAAAACACAATTTACTTAACATTTTATTGTACTTTTAATAAGGCACTGCAGTTACTAATTACTAACACTTGCTTTTATATTTTCCCATATCCTACTTATTAATTTTTAATTGCATCACCATAATTTTATTCTATGTATTCTTCTGCAAATTGCCTCAGATATTTAATGAAATAAAACAGTATACATAAAAACTGCAAAAAAATTATAACTCCTTTTCATAGGAACATAGGGATTTAACTGTGTGGTTGCCTTGCTCATGCCCTCACTGGGCAGGCTAATAGAATTTTCTTTAGCTGAGCATAAACCTTACAAAAACTAGAAAGTTCTGCTAAAATGACTGGGTTCACAAGAGCATATAACTTTACCTAATCGTTCCAATAAACATTGTTTTTAGAATGGTGTTGTGATTAACATGGCAAATACGGACATCAGGTTGAAATGCACAGTCAGTGAAACAGATTAATAATAAACAACCTAGTGGAACATTTTACTTCAGAAAAGATCCTACCTTTTGTTGTGCTGTGGGACCCAGTGACTTAGGTGGAAAAGTGCAAGGTATTCTTCCATGATGGATATGATATGGTAATAAGAGGCTGGGGTCTAAAGGGACCCAGGGAACCGAGAGGCTAGAAGGCACACCAGGAAGGCCGCAGTGCGTTTTATGCAAATTGTACGCTGTCCGAGTAACTTTTCCATCAGAGGTTTTGTAGATCAACAGTGAAGAATCTTCTGCGGCGTGAGACAACAAGTAGGAACCCTCCTGCAAGCTAAATCCACACAGTAAAACTCAACTCATTGATTCACTGTGTCAATTTCAATAGCACTTTCTTAACCATGATCTATTAATAAAATTAAAAAACAATTAGGGGAATGGGACATCATCTCTAAAAACACTCTGATGATCATATAAGACTTAAGAATCTTCTAATCTATTTTCATATTTTCATGCCTTTTCAGCAACTAGTTTTAGTTCTTATTACAAATTCAGGATGTATAATTATTTTCTTTTCACTGTTATGTCAGTCAATTTGTAAGTTTTCAATAATTTAATGGGAAACACATGTCTAATTCTCTAATTCCTGGACAACACATAATGAAAAGTACAGACATGTAAGTATGTAAGAACATATACATACATTCCTATACACAACATTTAATTAAACAAGCACTGTACCTACTTTCTGTCTACTAATAGGTGAACAGAGATAGAAAGGTGAATGTGACACACTACACTGAGAAGTTTAAAATAAAGTGGCAGAAACAGTCAACAGAACAATCACAACACTAGAGGCCCTGAGAATAATAGCAACCTAAGCAGTTAACAGGTATTGAATGTTTATCATGAACTAACTGTTGCACTGTTTATGTCCTTTTTGTCATTAAATTCTACATAACAAATCTTGAAGGGATAAAATTATTAACTCCGTATTACAGACAAACAAAAATTAGAGATGGTAAGTAATTTACCCAAGTTCTGAGTGCAGGACCTGCATATAAACCAAGGCAGTCAAACAACAAAAAAAACCCATACCCTTAATTATGATCCTGTACTATCACAATAATAAGTTCTGTCAAATCTACATTAAACACTTTCTCTTTAGAAAGCTTTAAGGAATTCAGTGTAACAACATGAAGAGCTAAAAGGATATGATTGACATACTGTGTGTTCCTTTTTTTTTTTTTAACACTCTTCCAGCACAAAGGTACTATGGAGGATATCAGTTCTTCCTCACAAACTATCATTAAAAACAAGGATTAATCATACTTATAAGTCATTCTTCCTCTCTAGAATTTGTGAATGTTACCCATCAATGGCTTGTAAACGTGATTAAAGACACAATGTAACAACAAAAGCAAAAATGTGAATGATGTACTTTGAAGATGGAATAAGGGACTACAATCTAAGAAATATAGGTATTTTTCCAACAAAGGCATACAGATGGCCAATACCTCTAATCATCAGGGAAATGCAAATCAAAACCACAATGATATGCCACCTCACTCCTGTCAGAATGGCTATCACCAATAAGACAATAAATAAGTGTTGGCAAGGATGTGGAGAAAAAGGAAACCTTGTACACTATTGGTGGGATTATAAACTAGTGCAGCCACTATGGGAAATAGTAGGGAGGTACCTCAAAAAATTGAAAATTGAACTGTCATATGATCCAGCAAATTCTACTCTTGGGTATTTATCATATATCAAAAAGACAAGAACACCAATGTTCATTGCAGTATTATTTATAAGAGCCAAGATACAGAAGCAAGTGTCCATTGATGAACAGATAAATGTGATATAAGTACAATGGAATACTACTCAGTCATAAAAAATGAAATCTTGCATTTGCAGCGACATGGATGTATCTAGTAGGTATTGTGCCATGTGAAATAAGTCGGAAAAAGACAAATACCATATGACCTTATGTATATATGGAATCTGAAAAGCCAAAGAAACAAACAAAATTAAGATAGACTTACAGATACATAAATAAAAGGGTGGTTGCTGACTGGGGGTAGTGTGTGTGTAGAGAAACAGGCGCAGGGGGCTTAGGAGGTGCAAACCTTCAATTATAAATAAGTCACAAGGATGTAACACAAAGCATAAAGAATGAAAACTATTGTAACAACTTTGTATGGAGATATATGGTTATTAGACTTATTGCAATCACTTCATAATGTATACAAATATCAAATCACTAGTACACCTGAAACTAACATAATATTGTACACTAACTATATATATTTCAATTAAAAAAAAAGAAATATAATCCGCCACTAGAAGCTGAGAATTAGGCAAGGAAACAACTGCCTCCTAAAAGCTTCCAGGAGAAGCCAGCCCTGCTGACACAAGTTTGGTCCAGTGAAGAGAATTTCAGATCTTTGAGTTGCAGAACTGTAAGAGAACAAATCTGTGTTGTCTGAAGCCACTAGGTTTGTGACAATTTGTTACAGTGGCAATAGGAAGCCATTATAATAAGCTGTACAGAAAAAAATGTTTAACTGTAAGCCCAGTAAAGACAGATGCTATTACATTTCCTTCTTATTTATATTTTCACAATTCCACTTTGACACAACAGAATAAATTTTGTATTTCTAGGTTATTTTTTGTCTATTCCTAACAACATGTATTCAAAGTTTTTTCACCCAAGAAAATTACACATATCAATGAAAAATGCCTCCAGAGTACTTACCTACTTAATTTTCTTAGAATGTGTTGGAGGATGTTAAATAAACTTGAAATCCTATTAAACAGAAGAAATCCAAATAAAATTAAGGAACAAAAAAAACTTACTCTTAATAACTATTAACTCCTCGGGAAAAGAAAAGTCTCAATAACAAAAGAAAACAACAGATGAAATAATGTAGAACAAATATCAAAACGTATTTCTAACTTGACTGAATTTTGTTATTTACTTCATTTTTGCCATTTTCTGATTTCCCTTAAAAATCATAAAGTATTTTGGCTTGTATCAGTCACAGCAGTGATCAGTAAAGAGATCACTATTTTATATTCAAGCTATGATTTTTTTAAAGAAATGTATTTCCCTTTAGAGTTCGTGTTTTTTAAAAATATGTTTTTGTTTTGTTTTTCTTGGCTGTACCACGCAGCATATGGGATCCTAGTTGCCCCACCAGGGGTCAAACCCCCCCTGCACTGGAGCATGGAGTCTTAACCATTGGACTGACAGGAAAGTCTCTCAAACTATAAACATTTTAATAAGTTTATAAGTTTAAAAATTTTAAATTTTAAAAGTTTAAAAAGTCTTTAGCAGAATTAATCTGCAGAAGAGTTTGCCTTTGAGAGGTGGTGGTGGTGAATTTCAAAGAAATTGACAGGTATTTTAAATGAATAAAAGGAAATGAAATGTAAGACACTGATTTAAATATCTCTTCTAGACCTACATTCATTCCCTTGATTATTTATTTAAAAATGATTTTCACTGGGAGAGGTAGAGCGGGCAGTGCATAAATGTATGGAAAAGCTTTTCTATTCACGTATGTAAATAAAAAGTTACCCATCAAAAGAAGTAATACTTATAACAGATGTTTAAGTATAAGCAAAGAAGTCAAACTTGAATCTGCAGCCTTCAAATACTATGACAGGCCCCAAAGCTGGAACTACAGAACTAATGTAAGTCAGGGCGATTTCCCACCCTTTCAGATGAATCAAATATATTAACTACCAAAGCTGTCATCCTAGCTCGGCTGTGTGCTCTGGGGAAAGTCACTCTGAGTTCCAGTTTCCTTATGTATAAAATGGAGATTAAAGGTACCACCAGTTCTTCCTGGAAAGTTGTGAGACGCAAATTAAATTAATTTCAATCTGATGTACAGTAACATTTGGTAGAAGAACAAATTTTTAGAAGTTAGAATACCTGAATGAGTGTATATATCCCTGAGCTCAAAGTCTGACTGGCCTATTTTTTCCCACCTCTGGAAAGAAGTGAGATATGTGTGCCCATAGTTCACCAAGATGGAAGACTCTCTATTGTTCTAGCCTCCTTTGTCTTAAGTAGAAATACTGGTGCCACTAGAACATTTAATTTGGAGATGGAAATTATTAATGTGAAATGGATCATAAACCGGATCAAGGAAAGCCTCAATTTATAAAAGGATGAAAGTCTTGAAAATAAATAATTTAAAGCAATATTTAGTGATAAAGAAAAATTAATGATCATATTAACAAGCTTTTAAATTTCCTACCACAAAATTTCTTACTTGAGTGCTGAAAGTTTTTCTTTCAATTCTTCTGAGGTAATTTCTTCAAGCAGGAAAAGCTTTGATGTAAATGCATCAATATGTCCTAAAATAAAGATCAAACTTAAAAAGAACAATTGCTGTATTTAAAAATAAAAAAAGCTAAGTTATCCAATTTTTTAAAGATTTTTTACACAATTGTCATAATTGTAAAGGAACTTTATATTCTAAAAAGAGAAATAGACATATTAAGTTTATTAAGTAAAAGTATATTTTAAAGTAACATATTTTAAAGTCAGATTATAAAGGAATATATATTAATTCTAAAATATTTGCTGAACATAGAAAAGGTTATACACATCCACATCAAAAAAATCATCTCTAAGTCTACAATTTAAGAACAACTGTTAAAACAGTGGTTTCTAATTTCTATTAAACTTGCATTTTTATGGAAATTAAGTTTTTAGAGAGCTTCCCAGGTGGTGCTGGGCTTCCCGGGGCTCAGCAGTAAAGAATCTGCCTGGAATGCAGGCGCCATAGGAGATGTGGGTCTGCTTCCTGGGTCAGGAACTTCCGCTGGAGCAGGGCATGGCAACCCACTCCAGTATTCCTGCCTGGAGAATTCCATGGACAGAACCTGGAGGCCTATAGTCCACAGGTTCGCAAAGAGCCGTGACTGAAGCGACTTAGCATTCATGTATGCACATACTGTAATATTATAAAAGCAAGCAGATAAAATAAAATTTATAGTTTGGGTATGATAAATACATTTCTCAGACAGATTTGGTTAAGGTAAAAACTTGGCTTAATTATTCACAAAAGCCAAGATGTGCATAACCGAAGTGTCCACCAACAGATGAAAGGATAAAGGTGTGATACACACACAAATAATGGAATATTATTCATCCATGAGAAAAAAGGAAATACTGCTATTTGCAACAGCATAAAGGACATTGAGGACACTATGCTAAGTGAAATAAGTCAGAAAGAGAAAGATAAATACTGCATGATAACTTATATGAGGAATCTGGGGGAATAAAAGTCAAACTCATAGAAAGAAGTAGAAAAGTGGTTCTCAGGGGTTGGGGGCTAAAAGGGTACAAACCTTCAGCTACGAGATGAATAAGGTCTGAGGATCTAATGTATAACACAGTGACTCTAGTTGATAATAGTATACCATATAACTGAAATTTGGTAAGAGAGTAGAACTCAAATGTTCTCATCAAAAAAAAAAAAAAAAAACAAACCTGAAGGTGATGGATTTGTTAATTTAACTAGATGAGAGGAATTCTTTTACAATGTATACATATAGCAAATCATTATGATGTATGATTTGAATATCTTAAAATATTATTAGTTTTACCTCAATAAACCTCAAAAAATCTGGCTTACTTTTTAATTAAAGCATATGATAAGATTTCCTATGGTTTATTTTTTTTGGTAGCAAAGTTTTATTGTAAAATAAATTGATATAAAAAAATGGGATATAAAAAGGGAAGAGAAGGGGTGTGGGTGACACATGCAGATGTGCCCTGCAGAGTACAGAAGAAATCTGCTGAAGCATTTGGGGGAAATAAAACAGGTGCTGGCAGATAGAGCAGGGATGGAAGCCACTCGGATCCAGGACAAGGTGAGCCTTCCCCTTTGGTACTGAGGTTCACCAAGGGGTTATGATCTGGCAGGGCCAGGAGAGAAGGGACTCGGAGACTTCTTCCCTTTAACCAGCCAACCAGTCAGAAACTGTCAAATCATCCACCCAGGGGGACAAAGAACCAGCACCCACAAAAGGCACTAAGTCCCAGACATCATGTAATTTCCTACAGTTTAAAAAAAAAATCAAAAGAGTCTGCTCCAAGTCTTACTTTCTTATAAACATGACCTAATTCTAGAATTCAAAGAAACAAAACAGCAAACTTTCATGATTACACTTGCACATGTTCCCCAACAAAACAGATTGAGACACAACACTGAGGCTTTGGAATGTTCCAGGAAGTGATACAAAAGATTAAATGTTATATAATCACATTAATACAAAACCCATGTTATTGCACCAGTCAAAAACATCAATCGCATGAGTATAATACTCACTAATGCTGAAAATTGGAGAAGGCAATGGCACCCCACTCCAGTACTCTTGCCTGGAAAATCCCATGGACGGAGGAGCCTGGTAGGCTGCAGTCCATGGGATCGGTAAGAGTCGGACATGACTGAGCAACTTCACTTTCACGTATTGGAGAAGGAAATGGCAACCCACTCCAGTGTTCTTGCCTTGAGAATCCCAGGGACGGGAGAGCCTGGTGGGTTGCCGTCTATGGGATCGCACAGGGTCAGACATGACTGAAGTGACTTAGCAATGCTGAAAATAATATCACTTTAATTTTTTTAGCTTCCAAAATTTGGTTATCAAAACACATGACCTGGATAGTTGACATCAATCACAATGCAAAAAAAACCTGCAAATATTTAATATCTCATATTTTATCTTGCCTCCTTTCATTTCATCTGCTTTGTGCTCATAAAAAAGAATTAGAAACATTTTTACCAGATACTTTTCTTCTAAGACAACAAATCTTTCCCCATGTCTACTTGTTCTTTCCTGTGCCAAATTTCAGTTTCCACCTCTGCATTTCTAACACTCATTACACAGTGATGTTTCTAATAAAAAGGACACAGTTTAATGGTTTAAAGACTGTCAAAAGGCAATAAATATTAAGTACAATAAAACAGTTTAGACATTTACTAAATGTGTCTTTGAGGAAACTCACAGTTCTTACCTTTTTAAAGCAATCTCAATGAAAAGTATGTATTATAGTATATGTCAAATATAGTTAGTCAAAAATATACAGAGAATACTGTACTAAGTTCTATGAGGGCTTCAATTCTCTCAACATTGGAACATTTTAACCTGTGGGCCTCAAATGAGTTCAGATGTTTATCTCCTCAGTCTTTGGGGCAATAGCTTCCTGGCCATTAACCCTCCTAGACTCTTTTGCATATCACAGTATGGTATCCAAATACTTTTTTAACTGTGTCAAGGTTGGGAAGGTTAGATAGTACAAATCAGGGCTTTACATACATGCATGAATTCATACATACACACACATATACAGGCAGTCCCTACTCTACATGCAGTAGGGGATGATAAAAACAATCATGCATAAGCCAAAACTATGCAAGCAATTTTAATAATCAATGGGAAAAATTACAATTGTTCTATTACCTTTAAGGTTTTTTAGTCAAAACATTATAAATTCCCAATCAGTTATAAATGCATGGAGAAATGAAGACAGTAAAAAGTAATCTTTATTTAGTAGACTATAAATTGCAAACACTGAGATTTAAAGTGTTATTTCATTATAAAAAACTCATTAAGAGTCACCTGAATAGTGCCTGTCACCTTCTCTTGTTAAAACTTATGATAGGGAGCAAGCACCTTTTCTATGCTGTGGAGGATGGTCACACTTTGCAACTTTTAAGGTCATGAAATATCTCAAAGAGTTCCTTCAATGTAAAACACTGTGCCAGGGTCATTTCTTCATCCTTTACGCCACAAGCACTTTCCTTATTTATGTGAGTCAGTTCACTTTCACTAAGTTCCTCTGGTGGCTTACCTTGTCTCTTAAACCTCAGCCCTGTCAACATTTCTACTGCCAGTTATTTCTTCTATAACTCCATTTATATTCAATTCAAATCCCATTTTTAGCAGTACGATCTTTTGTTTCTTTGCTGTGCTTTAATCTTTGTTGGCCAATTCCCTCTTCTGATTATCCACTTTTACAAAAAACATCATGTGAGTTTATCACTGGGAGACAAGGAGGGAACACAACTAGACATTTTGCTTTCTATGCACAAACTCAGTAACAGGTACACAATGACCAAAAACACTGACAGACTCTTAAAGGAGTGATATGATTGGTGACTGGTCCTGACGCACATCTGTTATTTATGTAGTGATCTGTGGACTGAAGAGTCAGCAGTAAAGCTGGTAGTTTACACAATTACAGTTAATATACCTTTGTAACTGACATTTGTGGATATCAGAATAGCATAAAGGAAGGACTGCTTGTATGCTGACTATGCAGAATTGATATACATTAGATAACTGAAAAGTGGATACAGAAGTTGTGGTAAGATGACTTTGGGAATTTTCTTTAGGGAGTACATATTAGTGTTTGGGGCAAGAGGGGAAAAAAGAACACAGCAATCTAAAGGAAGAGAAGAACATGTTCATAGTGAAGCAGGCAAACAAAAAACAAGTATTTTTATTCTACCTGAAAAGGAGACTAGGAGTTATAGGAAAGGTATTCAAGGTATGGTCCCTGGACTAGCAGCATTAGCACCACCTGAGAATATGCTACAAATGCTAAGTTTTAGGTTCCAATCCAGACCTATTGAATCAGACACTCCTAGGGTCAGGGCCGATAATCTTCAATCTAAAAGCTCTACAAATGACTGTGACACACAGTCAGTTTAGATAATTGCTGAACTAGAGTCCTATAAATCAATATACTCTTCAGTTCAGTAAGTGACATTTTGTATCTCTTGTGTTTTGTATGAAACACTGTATCTGATTCTCTTAATCACACATGTAAACTCTACCCTCACTTTTCTCTCCAAAAGAACTAATGCAAAAAAAAAAAAAAAAAAAAAGGAAAGCTCTAATGCACTGGTCCCCAGCTTGGATTTCTGAGAAGAAATTGTCTTAAATTTCTTTGAAATTTTGAGATCATAGAGCTGGGCAGGGAAAACTGACAATGAAATGCCACAGTTAAATGGAGGAGCGGCTAGCAAAGGTTGAGTGAGGAAAACACAGGTCACAACTTAGAAAGGACTAGGGTGAATGATTGCATGGGAAAGAAATACAAGCATGTGGAAATCTTCTGGTTAAGATTTTATCCCAGCTTCTAAGACACAATGAATTATTTGTATTCAGTCACACTGATTAACATTGTTATACACACAGTGCTTCATTTTTGTTATCTCTGACCCCCCCCCCCCCCAATTTTTTCCTAGCCCTTTTTAGGTTGACAGCAAAGTTATAAACACTTAAAAACTGTGACTAGGACCTCCCTGGTGGCACAGTGAATGAGGATCTGCCTGCCAATACAGGGGACACAGGTCTGATCCCCGGTCAGGGAGGATTCAAAATATTGCAAAGTAGCTAAAGCCCGTGCACCACAGCTGCTGAACCTGCATGCTGCAACTGAAGCCCATGTGTAAGAGTGTGCTCCACAACAAGAGACGCCCCTGCTCACCGCAACTAGAAAAGTCCATGTGCAGCAACAAAGACCCAGCAAAACCAAAAACAAATAAATAATTGAAAAAAACTGACTAAATTCTGATCCTGCCACTGATGGACTCTGTGGCATATATGAGGGTTTCTTTTTGTTGTTGTTGCTGCTGTTTTAAATAAGCAGCATCTTTCATTTTCAGCAACAAAGTCATCCTTAAACCCGAGGACGCTACACTGCACAACTCTGAGGGTGACCATTCATATGAAATGGACTGGGCACACTGTCTCCTGGGTGGTGTACAATGTGGAGATAATAAAAAATATTCTACTTTATATGTAACAGGACTCTACAACAACATTCAAAGGAGAGGACCACCTGTCAGTCCACTTACTTAACGCGAGTAATGTTCAGTTTTTAACTTTTTTAGAGAAAAAATAAAAGCTATAATATTTTCTTCTTGTATTCCAATGGCTTGTCTTACACACATCTAGGGACAGTAAAATGAATAAAGGATAAATTCTGCGGTTTGTTATCTACCATTTCCCTTCTCCTTGACTTTTACTGTTCCTTCAACCAATTATCCAAGCCAACTTCACTCTAAAAAATACTTACTGAGCACCTCTGTGTGTCAGATACTGTTCCAGGTGCTTATGATATATCAATAAACAAAACAGACAGAGACAGGCCATAAATCCATGAGTGATTAAACTACATAATGTTAGTGGTTACCAGAAAAAGGGAATGGCACTATATTCAGAGCCAAAAACCAGCAGAAGAAAGACACCTGGAGATGTGAGTCTGGCACTGACAGCTGTACCTCTCTTAGGAGCACCCGTTAATCTAGAGAAAGCAACTGAGAACTAAGAGGTGAACCAGAGTTTTTAACAGCCTCTCGGGATTAGAAGAACAAAAATGGTCTGTGAATTAGATAAACAAACATTGAGTTGGGACCCTGGCTCAGTGCTTCTCTACAAGGACTTATAGCTTCAACATACAGTGGCACATATGCATAAGATTTATTATAGCAAAAGGATACAAATAAAAGGAGAATCCAAAAAAGGAAAAGAAGTGTGGGATAAAGTTCAGAGAAAATGAGATGCAATCCTCAGAAGTCCTTTCTTGGCTTTCTATTTGGGATGATAAAAAAGCTCGGGAAATGGACAGTGATGATGGTTACATGGCACTATGAATGTACTTAATCACAGTAAATCATACACTAAAAACTGTACAGTAGGACTTCCCTAGAAATCCAGTGGTTAAGACACTGTGCTTCCAGTGCAGGGGGCATGACTTAGATCCCTGATCGGGGAACTAAGAGCCTACATTCTGTGGCCATAAAATAAACAGATAATTTTTTTTTTAATGTATAGTGAATTGTAGCTTGGAATTGTTAAAATGGTACATTTTATGGTACAAAAATTTTTCTACAATTTAAGAAAAAAAGGCCTTTCTCACTGGAGTCACACAAGATTTACTTAATTCCTCCAGCAACATCTTCTTTTTGTACCAGATAAACTTAATGAAGACTCTGCACTCAATGCTTCTATCGGGGGATGCATCATGCAGGTAGCCCTCTGTTTAACACATACAAAAATTCCAGACACTCAGAAAGCAGATGTTCAGAATAAGCCATATTATTTATACAGACAGTGTAGGTACAATAAGCCCTCCTTATCAGCTAATGGATGTCTTACATCAGCATAGGAAACTGTTTACTAGCCAAGTTCCCAGATGCTAGCAGAGAGCCAGCCTTGCAAGCAGACTTTTCCAAAGAGACTGGCAATGTCAGACCATGAATGGCAACATCCCAGCAGTTAGTGGGAAACATGCTGGCCTTTCTAGGGTGCAAAGCCAAGCTTCAAACCACCTAACTCCCTGTAATTGGATTACAGTGAATCCAGATTGCTAGTGTAGTCAAAAGTAATACAGGAAGACAACATTGTAGCTTTGACATCATGTCCAGAATTTTTCATATACAATTTTCTGGCCCCTGATAAAGAATATTCTGACATACAATGAAGAAACATGGAATAAACAAGAAGAGAGAAAAACAACATGGCACGGAATGAAGTGTCCCTGGAAAAAGATATGTTGAAACCCTAAATTCCTACTCCCTCAGAAAGTGACTTTCCTTGGAAATAGAATTGTTGTAGATGTAATTAGCTATGATGGGTGAACCTTTAATTCAATATGAATGGTGTCCTTATAGGAAGAGGACAGAGACATACAGGAAAAAAGATCCTGCATGATGACAGAGACAGAGATGAAAATGATATATCTACAAGCCAGGAATGCCAAGGATTGCTGGCAAACACCGAAAGGAAAAAGAGGCAACAAAGAATTCTCTCTTATAGGTTTCAGAAGGAGCATGGCCTTTTAAAACCTTTATTTTAAACTTCCAGCCTTCAGAATTGTGAAACAAGAAGTATCTATTGTGTTAAGCTATCCAGTTTGTGGTACTTTGTTATGGAAGCCTTATAAAATTCACACACACACACAAATAATAGAAAAGACTTGCAAAGACTCTAGATAACAGAGGTATTAGATACAGACTTTAAAGCAATTTTGCCTAATACACCTAAGATGTATTTACTGTGCCTAAGACATAATTGAGACTTTTTGTAGAAACTATACAAAAGAATTTCTACAGAAATGTGGGAAAAGAACCAAATGAAAAGTCTAGAACTAAAAAATACAGTAAATGAAATTAAGGACTCAGTGATGGGTAAAATAGTGTATTAAGGATAGTTGAAGAGGAAATCAGTAAACTAGAAGAAAATACTGAGAATCGTGCATGAAGAGTCAAAAGGAGGGTAAATACAGAAGAGCATGTAAGGGATGTTCAGAACACAGTAAGATGTAACACTACAACCTAGATCCTAGAAGAGAAAGCAAATGAGGAGGAAGTGATGTTTGGTGAGATAATGACTGAGAATTTTTCCAAACTGGTAAAGGCCATCAAATCACATACCAAGGAGCAATATGTTATAAAATGAACAACATATAAAAAGGAATATTTACAACAACAAAAGACTAACATAGTTTAACATAGCTACAATGTAGGACAACTGTTGAAAGGGGGAGAGATCAAATTTAAAGTCTGACAAAGAAAAGAAACATACTACTAAAAAAAAAGAAAGAAACATATTACTTGCAAAGCAGCATAAATGGATAAACAGCTGACTTTTCAACAGAACAAACCCAGGAAACATGGAGTGGGGAGGGGCAGGTTGGGAGTCTGGGGTTAGCAGATGTAAGTTACTATATACAGGATGGATAAACAACAAGGTCTTACTGTACAGCACAAGGAATTATATTCAACATCCCATGATTAAAATATAATGGAAAATAATACAAAAAGAATGTGTATATATATACACACATATATATGTAGTATAACTGAATCATCTTGCTTTATAACAGATATTAATGCAACACTGTAAATTAACTATACTTCAATTTAAAAACAGAGCAAACATTGAACTGATAATTAGAAACGCCTCAAAAATAAAACTCAAGGCCTGCAAGCTTCACATGTCAATTTTACCAAACATTTAAGTAAGAAATAACACTGATTTTTACAGAAATTCTACCAGATAACAGAAAAAGAAGAAATAGATCCCAAATCATTTAAGACATAAACTTAATCTTAATACCAATACCTCACAGGGAAACTTACAGGTCAATCTCACTTATAAACACAAATGTCAAGATAAATATTAATAAATTGAATCTACCAATTTTTGGACAGAGGCATGGGGTCGCAAAGAGTTGGACATGACTAAGTGACTAACACTTTCACCAGTATTTAAAAAGAGTAACATATCATGAGCAAGCTCGAATTATGGCAGGAGCACAAGTTTGGATTAACATTTTAAAATTAATTAATATGATTCATCACATTGGTAGAATAAAAAAGTTATACCATCATATAATCTCAATAAATACAAAG
This sequence comes from Odocoileus virginianus, assembly GCF_023699985.2. NCBI lineage: Eukaryota > Metazoa > Chordata > Mammalia > Artiodactyla > Cervidae > Odocoileus > Odocoileus virginianus. The sequence goes on along the minus strand of NC_069679.1, from coordinate 38,721,768 downwards.
AAAATATCTGATAAATTTCTTTTTCAATCCGTTCATTATTAAAATTCCTTAACTAAGCATAGAAAGGAACTTCTTTCTTCAAACAAAAGGCATACACAAACACCCATACAAAACACCACATAAAATGGTGAAATGTTGAAAATCTCCTTTTAAGATTAGACACAGGCAAGGACGTCCATTATTTACCTTCTATTTGAATTCCAGGCAAAGGTAGCAAGGAATAAAAAGGTATAATGATTGTAAAGAAGAAGTAAGATGGCCATTATTTGCTGAGAAATTGTTTAACTTGAAAATATAAATTATTAGAATGAGCTTAGCCAAGTTACTAAGATACAAGATCAACATACAAAATTAATATGCAAATAAATCCTGTATTATCAGTAACAGCCTATAAGGAGATAAAATTTCAGAAATATCATTTATAATAATATATCAGCCACCAACAAAAATATTTAACAAAAGATGCACAAGAATTTTACAAAGAAAATCATAAAGATATTAATAGAAATTAAAGATATAAATAGAAGAATATCTAACTAAAGTTTACAGATTGAAGGGTTATTATAAAGCTGTTAATCTGTTTCACATTGACTGAGTTAATGCACTTCCTAACAAAAAGCCCAATCCTCCTGTTGCTGTTGGCTGAAACTGATAAGCTGATCCCCAAATCTGTAAATGCAAAGAGCCAAGAACAGCCAAGAAATTCTTGAAGAAAAACAAGTTGACACAGAATTCTACTAAAGAATCTAAAAAAGAGTGGATACATGTGTCTGTGTAATTGATTCACTATGCTGCACACCGGAAACTAACACAACATTGCAAATCCAAGATACTCCAATAAAAGTTAATTTAAAACAAAAGCTGACAAGATTTGCTTCACCAAACAGTAAAAGATTTTATAAAGCTAAAGTAATTAAGACAGTGCTAATTGTCTACCTAGAGTAATTACCCTAACTAGAGTAATTAAAACAGGATAAAGAAACAGGGAGTCCAGCTTAGATTCATGTATATAACTCAAGTAAAATGGGACAGCAGAGAACAGATAGTCTTTTTCAATAAATGGTGCTGAAAACTGAAAAAAACAAACAAACAAAAAAAAAACCACTTAATATTCCATGCAAAAATAAATACCACATAAACTATGTATCTGGAAATTTAAAAATAATTTTAGAAAGGTTTCCAGAAGATAGTATATTCATGACGCTGCTCTAAGGAAGACTTGTTAAACCAGGCAAAAAAACACTAATCATAAAGAAAATGGCTAAATATTGGTTTTTATTGAATCCAAAAGATACCATTAAGAGACTGAAAAGGTAAGAGCAGGAGAAAATTACTTGTAACACTTAAAACCAACAAAGAACTAACACGCAAATAAACAAAAAGTTGACAACAGTGAAAGAGGTTTGAATACGCAATTCACAAAAGGTGAACATCCACATGATTATTAATCACATGAAAAAGTGTCCAACTTCATAAATAACCAAGGAAAAGCAAATTAAAACAATAATGAGATGTTAATAATATATACCCACCAGCGTGACTAAAACTAAACTGATAATGCCAAGTGTGGGCAAGGATATGGAGAAGATATAACCCTCACATACTGCTGATTTAAGTGTATATTGGTATAATCATTTTGGAAAGCTTTCTGGAATTATCTAACTGAAGATAATGTAGCTTAAGCTATGACCCAGTAATTCCTCTCTCAGGTATGTGCCCAATAGCAATACATACACATTGCTCTAACAGACACTTATGTTCACAGCTGCATGAACATAGAAACAACCGAAACAGGCTCCCAAAGTTAAATGCATAAATAAATGGTGGTATGTTCTTAAAAAGGAAAATGTCAAAAAGAAAAATATTGTTATATACAACATAAACTTCAAAAACTATTAAGCAAAAGAAGGTACAAATGAAAGAACTTTATGATTCCATCCGTACAGAGATGGTGAAAACCAAATGATTACATTAGAAGGTGGGACACTGGTTACTAGTGGAGAAGAGGAAGAAGACTATATTGGGAAGTGGCACAAGATGGGTCTCTGGCGGTTTTAAGCTTCTTGATCTGGGTGTGAGTTATAGAGGTGCAGACTTTGTTACGTAATTCCTTGAGCTGTACATTTTTCACTTTTCTCCTGCATTGGCAGGTGCGTTCTTTTACCACCTGGGAGGTTCTTTTCTTTTCACTTTTCTGACTGTATGTTATACTTAAAAAATAACATATAGGAAAGAAAAATATTATCAAAGCAAAGGTATATGTTACTGACAATATTTTAGGACAGAAGTAGTACTATGTAGATCTTTTTGAAAGTTATGCATAAATACAGAGAAGTTCTCAGTTTTTTGTTGTTTTGTTTTAGCCTACTTTTAATCTTTGGTTAAGAAATCCTCTTTTACTCTCATATTTTTATCTAAATTTTAGGTTAATAGCTATTTTTTTCTCAGTACAAAAATATATGAATTATAACTTCATTGTCTTGTGGTATTTATTTTCATTAAGGAGAAGTGTACTTTTAGGGCATTACATTACAAAGGACAGGGAAATCTGGCATGCTGCAGTCCATGGGGTCACAAAGAGTCAGACATGACTGAGCAATTGAACAACAACAAAAATTACATAATCGTTTTAAGAAAAGGATTTGTGTATAGAGTCCCTGAGGTAGATTCAACAAAATATTATTATTACTTTTTGACTGCACTGTGTGGCTTGCGGTATCTTTTCCTCAATCAGGAATTGAACACAGGGCCATGGCAGTAAAAGCACTGAGTTGTAACCACTGGACTGCCAGAGAATTCCTTGAACAAAATATTATTATGTCCATTATCTACAGATGAAAAAGCTGAGGACTCACAAGTTTAAGTGATTTTACCCAAAGTAAAAAGAAAATTGTAAAGTGTGAAGTACTCATATACATATCTCTGACTCACACATTCAGCATGATTTCTACATTCCATTATAATGGAAAAGCACAGGCTGTGGAATCAGAAAACACATGGATATAAATCCCGGATTTCCCACAAATTGTAATCTTGAGCAATGAACTCTATAAGCCTCAGTTTTCTCATCTGTAAAACAAAGACAACACTTATTTTACAGAATAGTGAGGATCAGTAATAATGGATTAGTAGTCCTTGACCTCCATCACACACTTCATTAATGACAATTAGAAATACTGCTGTATTAACTTTATATATAGAAAAATACACAAATACATGTATATATACACACACATATACAGTTTCTAAGGAAAATTTTGGAGTATTTCAAGTGTATTATATTATAATTTGGTTTGAGAGTGGTAGATACATAAGGAAGTGAAAGGAGAGAACAAAACAAAATACACAGCAATACCCTAAGAGCTGTTACAATGGGAGCCTGAGAGGAGCAGAAACTAAAAGGACCATAAAAGTACAGGAAGACTGACACACAGAATAAAAAACAGAACACCTGAAAAGAAAGACATTACTAATTTCAAGTGTATTGTTCAGTTGCTAAGTCAAGTCCAGCGCTTTGTGACCCCATGAACTGCAGCATGCCAGGCTTCCTTGTCCTTCACTACCTGCTGGAGTTTGCTCAGACTCATGTCCACTGAATCAGTGATGCCAACCATATCATCCTCTGTCACCCTCTTCTCTTGTCCTAAATTTTTCCCAGCATCAGTCCTTCCAATGAATATTCAGGGTTGATTTCCTTTAGGATTGACTGGTTTGATCTCCGTGCAGTCCAAGGGACTCTCAAGAGTCTTTTCTGACATCACAGTTCAAAGCATCAATTCTTCAGCACTCAGCCTTCTTTATGATCCAACTCTCATATATGTACATGACTACTAGAAAAACAGCAGCTTTGACTTTAAAGACCTTTGTTGACAAAGTGATGTCTCTGCTTTTTAATATGCTGTCTAGGTTTGTCATAGCTTTTCTTCCAAGGAGCAGGTGTCTTTCAATTTTGTGGCTGCAGTGATTTTGGAGCCCAAGAAAATGAAATCTGTCACTGTTTTCATTTTTTCCCCATCTATTTGACATGAAGTGTATACTGTAACTCATACCTAGCAAAGCATCATACAGGTAAAAATTGAATATTGGTTCAATTAGCCTTTATTTAGATGTCAAAGGGAAATAATAAATAATTCTGAAGAGAGACGTACTAAATAATATTTTGTATACATCTTTTACCTCTTGACCATCTGTAGATAGGACTCTTCTTTAAAACTAAAACCACTAAGTCTACACAGTGTAAGGTAGAACTACAAAATAAAGAGCCTAAGTAATAAGCCACATGTGGTACTTTAGAGTCATACCTGATATATAACTTCTTTTAATTATATTCAGTCATTCCAGACACCACGAGGACAAACTGACTATTACTTTCTGTTTTTATCTTATTTCCTGAAAGTAACTGCAGCAAAACCTTATTTAGGAGTCCATTCTCCTCAACTCCCTGCCTGTTGCAACATTTCTCTTAAATTAGAAGAGTAATAAAATAAAAATGTAAAAAACCTCAAAACTAACAGATGTTTTTAAAATAGTATTTTGGAACATTCACCCCCACATAAAAAACAAAAAACCCAAACAAAGCAAACACACCATATAAGAATACAGCATAAGTTTTTCACCAAACAGTTGGCAAAGACACTAAATACACCACTTCATTACATCAAAATGAATGGCCTATCAGTAGATAGGATTCACTGAAGATAAACAGCACGTAAGGCAATGATTACTTATGACTTTACAGAGTACAGTAGTCCCCCCTTATCCACAGGTGACACAATCTAACAGCCCTCCAGTAGATGCCCACAACTGATAGTACCAAACTTTACATATACTGTTTTTTTCTACACATACATATGTATTAAGTTTAATGTATAAATTATGCACAGTAAGAGTTTAACGATAACTAATTATAAGATAGACCAATTTTAACAATATACTATAATAAAAGATTTCTGAATGTGGTGTGTCTCTCCCTCCCTCTCTCTCAAAATATCTTACAAATTGAATGCCTTTTCCATTTTAACTAATATTTATCTGCTCTGTGACAATAACCTTTGCAGTTTGAGGTTTGTTTTGCAGTTTGAAGGTAAAACAAACACATTCTTTATCCTTCATAACTTCAAGATAGAAGATTCATTCTGACCACAGATCTTTGCCACACAGCATATAAATTTTCTTTCCTAATTAAGAAAAGGAAGCTGAAAACTTTCACCTTTTCACTTAAAGGAAGCAGTCTGCAGTTTCTCCTAAGCATATCTAAATTGCCAGCATCACATACTCTTGCACTTTGGGGCTGTTAAGTAAAAAAAGGGTTACTTGAAGATAAGCACTGATAGCTGGGATACTACAAAGTGACTAATGGGCTGGAGAGACTAGAAAAGGGGTGATTCACATCCCAGGCAAGATACAAAATGGTGTACTTTTTATTTATTTTTTTTTGGTGTGCTTTTTAAAACTTACGATTTGCTTATTTCTGGAATCTTTCATTTACTATTTCAGACCACGGTTGACTAGTTGAAGATAACTGAAGCCACAGAGTATAACTGCAATTAAGGGGTGACCATTGCAGTTTTGATGAAGTAAATCACATAGATATAAATGACGGTAGTTTGGTTTGTTAAACTTTACATTAAAGAAAAAACTTAAATGTTTAAGTCAAGAACGTCTATTCTTTGTTAGTACTTAAAAAGGATTTCAATAGTAAGTTTTTGTTTGGTCCCCTCCTAACACAGACGTGGCTGAAAATTGTTTTCAAGTAGTTTACATGAAGACTTAGTGGGTTTCATGGCAACAGGTCTTTGGAGGAACACTGAAATTGTGGTTGTTGACTGAAAACTACTAAAACAAACTTCTGGCAGTGTGTATGAAGAGGCAGAAAGAGGCTAGAGCACCAACAATCTTTAGCTACTTCCTTTTGGGGTTAAGTAGAGAGAGTGAATCAATGATCTTATTAACACTCTCATCAAACATGAAGACAAATTATTGATTAACAAAATACAGAAAAGGTTTTCAAGTGAGTGACCTATTTTTGGATCAGCCAAGAAAAGCACACTGATAAACACTTAATTACATACCAGAAATTATGCTAAGTACTACAAGAATATAAAGTTTCATCAGACTCTGACTTTAAACCAGTTATTGTCTACTGGCAAGATAGTGAAGTGAAAGTCGCTCAGTCATGTCTGACACTTTGCAACCCTGTGGACTATACAATCCATGGAATTCTCCAGGCCAGAATACAGGGGTGGGTAACCCTTCCCTTCTCCAGGGGATCTTCCCAACCCAGGGATGGAACCCGGGTTTCCTGCATTGCAGGTGGATTCTTTATCAGTTGAGCCACAAGAGAAGCCCAATGGGAAGATAGGACAGGCTTTAAAAAAACAATTAAGTAGAAAGCAACAAACTGTAAAAGTGGTTAAAAAAAGGCAATGCATTGAGATATCAAAAGAAGGAAATCACATGAAGGAAGGGCAGCTTGAGATGGCTGGCATGCAGTGAAATATAAGGGATGAATTGAGAAGTATAGGAGTAAGCATTCCAATGGAATGGAACAATATCAATAATGATTATCAAGTAATCCTTTGTATGAAGTATGTTAACTGTACATGAACCCAGTCAACACAAAGATCCTGCCTAACTATTCCCCTAACAAAAAACAAAGTAAATAAACTATTTCATCAAGATAATATGTGAGATTTAAAAAATAAAATCATAAATTTAAGAAAATTTCAAAAAATATATTTTAAAATCAATTATACATTACTTTAAAAAGAAGCTTGTTAGAAAACACATCTATATTTTTTCATTACACTCCTAAATATTTTAAAAATAAAATGACTACACTGAGATTCATATACAACTAATAAGGGATTAAGAGAGAAATCAAAACATATGATAATCACTACTCACACTCTGCTATTTAACTCAGCAGTAGAAATGTTTTAATAGAAAGAAATACTAATACAATCAGAAAACTGAAAATTAAAAGTACAGAATTTACAGATGAATTAAACTGTGTATATTTACAAAGAAATTAAAAAGGAGAACAAAGCCTCTTGTTTAACTTACCAACATAAAATGAGGAGTTGGAATGCAATAAACTTTCAGTCCATAAGCGACAGAGTTCACTTTCAGTCAGAGCTTCAACTCCATAACAAGCTTGATACTCCACTTTTGGTAGTACATACACTGGAAATTGCTGCAATTCAAGGTTATACTCTTATAAAGCTTTATTAATTTACCATTAACAGTAAATACTTTTGCCTATATAAGTTTACCACTTTTCAAAATGCTTTCAGGTAATCTTTATTTCATCCCTTCAAATACAGTTGGATGCAGGCAGAAATATGGGTAGAACCCTTAGTAGACATGGGCAGCGGTGGATGAAAAAGAGATTGTGAACCAAGAGCCTCCCCCGCTGCTGCTGCTGCTGCGTCACTTCAGTCGTGTCCGACTCTGTGCGACCCCACAGACGGCAGCCCACCAGGCTCCCCCGTCCCTGGGATTCTCCAGGCAAGAACACTGGAGTGGGTTGCCATCTCTCTCCTTCTCCAATGTGTGAAAGTGAAAAGTGAAAGTGAAGTCGCTCAGTCGTGTCCAGCTCTTGGCGACCCCATGGACTGCAGCCCACCAGGCTCCTCCATCCATGGGATTTTCCAGGCAAGAGTACTGGAGTGGGGTGCCATTGCCTTCTCCGAGAGCCTCCCCTACCCCCAACCAAAATCAACCTCTTCATACCTCTTCATACATACCTTCAATCATACCTCTTCATACATAAACATATTTTATTTCTGTCACTGAACATGACTGACAGAATTCTTGGAATAAAGCCTGGGTTACATAAATTGCCCAAAGGTTCAAAACTAGAAGCTGGGAAAACATGACTGTAATACATACTAATAATTCTCAAGAGGGTTAAAAAAAGTATGATTTTTTTTGCCCATTTAAACCATTAGTCACATTGTCTCAGGCTTAAATACCCTGAGCAGCTTGTTTTCATTCTACGAATGTATGAGCACTAATACTTACATTAATACACATGGATGTTGCTCTCTTCATTAATACAAAAGACTTTATTCCAGACATTACGTACTTGACAAATTAGCCATTTAGCATTTATTGGTCAGGACTGTACAGATTAAGCAAAATGACTATACTTGTACTAGTCTAAATGAGATGTAAGGAAATCCATGCCTGTAAAATAATATAATGCTAGTCATGTTCACTGTGCTCATATTAACTCATTTCTGTCAAAGAAAATTCTAATCTTAATAGCAGTCTCTTCATTTCTAGCTGCAGAGGGAAAAACACATGATTGAAGGAACTTATATAGCCAGTTAGTACTTGTGAGATTGGGCTTCCCAGGTGGCTCAGTGGTTAAGAATCCACCTGCCAACACAGGAGATGCAGGCAATGCAGGTTTGATTCCTGGGTCAGGAGGATTCCCTGGAGGAGGAAATGGTAACCCACTCCACTATTCTTGCTTGGGAAATCCTATGGACAGAAGAGCCTGGTGGGCTACAGTCCATAGGGTTGCAAAGAATCAGACATGACTTAGCAACTGAACAACAACTTCTGAAATTATACTAAGCTGTCTTTCACTTTTATACTTGAAACTACTTCATAAATGATTCAGAATGACCGATTTTCACTAGCTGGTGAATTTAGTGGGCCTAACATAATGGTAGTGTTAAGAATAATTCAAATCCAGGAAAATGTCTATGAACAATAACTTTGGTTCATTATTACCTTTGAATATTGTAAAACTAATAATAGTTTTACAATAGCAGTGCTTCTTTAATTTCAATGTGCATGTGAATAACTATTTTAAAATAAATGTGGAATCTGAAGTGAAAACCAAGCTATACATGTTTAACAAGCCGTTGTTTCTGGGCCCAAAGTTTGAGTAGTAAGCTCCCTATAGTGTTGCCTTAATTTAAAAAAAAAATTATGATTAGGATAATATTATTGCTGTGTGCTAAGCCGCTTCAGTTGTGGCTGACTTTTTGCGGCCCTATAGACTCTAACCTGCAAGGCTCCTGTGTCCGTGGGATTCTCCAGGCAAGAATATTGGAGTGGGCTGCCTTGCTAAAATCACTTAATTGTATAATAATTCTTCAGCAATTGGTAATCTGCATTTATCGTTGCTTATAGTTGCAAATAAAACCCAGAGATAAAGAAATGAAGGCTCAAAGGGTTAAGATACATGCTCAAGGACACATCACCAGTTCCCAGCAGAGTTGGAAAACGAATAATTGAGAAAGAAGATCCTCTTTTGGATCATGAATAGGTAATAGAATTAACTCAAGATTTCTTTTCAAATTAAAAAACATTACTCTTTCTGAAGAAAGTACTCTGGGGAATTTTCTTTGATAATACTGTCATATCTATAAAACTAAGTCTTGAATCTGGTATTAATTTATGTATTCTACTGCCATCTCCAGGAAGCCAAGGGAAGGAAAAGTCTGAATATTTTATCTCAGTACTCCAAAATTAAAGTGAAATTAAATTAAACTTACTGTTTTCTTTATCCCTTAATTGTTTACTTCTAAGTAAAAGCTTCTCTTGGTCTTCTTTCAACCTTTGTAAACCTTTCAAATTTTTCCATACATTCTGAAATATTTCATGGCTAGTATCCTGTCACTAGGATAGTGACATAGCTCTTATCCCAATAGGTACATTTCTGTTGTTTCCTAAGATTCAAGCACCTTCAGGATACTTTTCTCTGGACTAAGAATGCCAATATAAACTTCAAGATAACTGGATCTAAGTTTTTTAATCACTTCAGAATATAACTCAAAGGAAATTTGGTTAACTGAGACAGACAATAAGATAATATTAAATCACTTAGAGGCATTTGGTATGGATTTCATAACTACATGTAGAACTGAGTAAGTTCTAGCTTCATCTTGTGTTCCAAATTAGCCTCTTTTTCATCAATTGAGAGTGGCTGCTGTTCTAGGTTCTCCTCTGTTGTACAAGATTAAGCAGAATCTTGATGAGAAAAAAATAAATGATACTGGAAACTAAAATCTCAACTACAGTAACAGAGAACTGAAGAACCAAAGGAAAACAAAAAGAAGAAATGAGGTTCTTGGATAGAAGCTGAAGAAGTTGAAGAGACTTCTGAGTGTTTTAAAACTTGATCTAAACCAGTAGGTTTTTAAGGAGGAAATGTTAATGAGGATGTATTCTTACCTAATTGGAGTTTAAACATTACCACTTCAAAATTTCAACTAATGCCTCAATTTCCCTTCCCTAACACCCTCCTCTCTCCTCATGCCTCAATTTTTTCTCACTTATTCAATATTTATTTATTGAGTTTCTATGGAACAAAACATTTGAGAAATACAGATGACTAGGAGATGATTCCAAAGGGAACATATTCTACTAAGGAAATTTAAAGTATGTGTATTAAACTATTACATATAATAATAGATAAAATAAGTATTTGCTGAAAATTTTAAAATTATACTAAGGGTCTGACATAATCAGAAACAGAAGGCTCCTATTTAGCTATTCTTTGGGACTTGGTGGTTTTGATATATTCTGATTAAGAGTGAATACTCTTCTAAAAAGTTTTACAAGTTTCACTGTGGTCATGTGAATGACAATGTCCTTAACAGCTTATCTCATTGAACAACTAAATCAGGGTCCAATATATTCCTAGGCTTACTTAAGAGATCCTGCCCATCAGTAATTTCTAAGTGTTATAAGCTGGTAGATCAATACACAGTGTTATGGGCTCACAGAAATGATGTTAGCCTCCAAATAATCCAGATAGCAGGTAAGAATGAATAAGATAAAATCTTGAAAATACAATCCAAAGCACTGACACTATATGTATTTAAGATGTGCATGCTATGGCCATGAACTTAATCACAGTTAAGTACTGATGAGACAGGAAAAAATTAGGAAATAAAATCTTCTAATACAGAGACTACTTGTATTTATCGAAAAGGAGACTAAAATCAGACCTATAGCATTTTGTCATTCCCTAATGTTCTCTTTTAAAAAACTCTCTACCATATGTTTCATTCAAAACCAGATGGTTTCTAAAATTTCAAGTCTGAACCAGTGATGAATACCAATTATGAGAACTTTTCTTTTCTTCTTATTCTTTTTTAAATTCAGTTACACCTTAATATGATAAAAGTAGTAGTCAGGGACTTGATCCACAAGGGTCAATGCTGGAACATCACAGTTTCTTAGCCCCAAACACACTGACATTCTACAGTGATCACTCATGATTCTTAATGGGTGGCAGGTTAAATAGCAAGAAACAGAGAACATCAAAAAAGGAAGGAACTGGGACTTCCAATGTAGGGGGTGTGGGTTCAATCCCTGGTTGGGGAACTAACAACCCAAATGCCTCACAGGATGGCCAAAAACATTAAAAAAATAATAAAATAAAAAGGGAGGGAGGGAGGGACAAAAGAAGGGAAGAAAGGAAAGCAGGAGGAGGAAAGGAGGGGGGAAGGTAAGAAGAAAGGAAGGAAGACAAAAGGAAAGGAAAAGAAAGGAAGAAAAAGTGAACTATGATAAAATGGACAAAACAGAAAAAATCTTATTAGGAAATAAAGGAGAGACTTATTTCTTACATAATCATTTATAGCATAAAAGCTCCTCTTTCTTTACCTAAATTCATTGGTTACACACACAAAAATCAAACTAACCTCAAAGAGAACTTAAAATATCAAATATAACAAACTGCAAAAAGAACCAATTACTCAAACTGTAGCAAAAACTTTAACTAAGGAAAATATTTATACCAAAGCCCCAAAGAAACAACAGAGGAAAAAGAAAAGAAGACATTTAATCTTCTATCAAGCCTGGCAAGACATCTTCAAATGTGCATGAAAGCCCACCTTTCAAAATGCAAAGTTCTAAAATAACTCAAAAAGATTCTCAAAGAAAGAAAGGAAGGGGCCAATAAAGGAAAATCCAAATTCACAGAGAGAGCTGGAACATATGTGCCAGTCTAGGTCAAGTCTATAATGGTGCCGATTTTCACAAAGTTTATATATAGTCCACGCAAGAATGTTATTAGCACTCATGACTGTTACATTCAACTAAACTTTATTAAAAGTGTTTTCAGTATTTTACTAAAAAATCTCAACCTGAAAAAACTACTGTAAGAATAATCAATAACTTAAAATCAAACTTCATCACAATGGCATGCTCAATATTTGCTGCCCACCTACTTATGCTATGATATCTTAACTCCCCAAGTAACAACTTACTCTTCTGATTTTCTTCCGTTTCTTAGAACGTGGTCTGGTCTCTATCCTCTGGACGCTGCATCGCACAAGTAGCAACAGGTCTTGCAGGCTAAACAGCTTATAAACAAAATTTCCTTCCTGAGGAGCTACATATTCTGATGTATCTTCAACATAGTCCTGAAGTTCATATGGCAATCCTTTAAAGATAATTATATTCATTATTTTTTAAAACTACATTAGCCCTTTATCCATCATAATCCAAGATAAAACTACTGAACTACCAGCTTTCTATTTCCTCTGACCATTACACTATTAGCATTTGTTTACTTTAACTGCAACTTCAGCAAGAGCTGAAATCAAAGCTTTAAGGTTCTCTTCCTTTTACCCTACTACCCTCACTGACAAATATATCAGTGAGACAACATACGAAGTAAAAAGAAGAAAAGTTTTAAAAAGTAGTGTTATTCATAATAGAGACAGACCTGAGGTGCAGCCTAATATCTATTTTACAAAATGAAAAAGTACAAAACTGCAGTCTAACACCAAAAATAAGTAAATTTATATTAATACATATTTATCATGATTTTTGACACACTTCCCCTTCATCATTTCAGCAAACCATATTATCTATAGCTTATTGGCCATTGTAAATGTTGAATAAACATAGATTACAAAAATCCATACAACTGTCAGTGCATTTTTGGAGTGAAGGGTTTTACACAGTCAATGAGAGTTCATTTTCCAATCAAAATGAACCATCAGTGACTATGTAAAGATCATAAACGTTATTACAAAGAGAAAGGAAGGGAATGAGGGGGAAATAACCTAAGGATAAGGAACAGGCAAAGCAGTTAATATAAAATTCTTTGTAAATATTTACTTACGTCCTTTTGGCTTCTGAAAGGCAGAAGGCCAGATAGACTTCGACCAGCTAGAGGCATCTGACGGAGCAGAGGGTTGCTCAGAAAGAGGAGGCTGTTTAGAATTTTCTGAATTCATTAAGGGCAATTCAGGTATTTTTCTGGAAATTGGTTTTAAGAGTTCATCCTGCATTTTTAAAATTTCTCCAACTGGATCAAATTTTTTATATACTCGTTTGATCGGTTTTTTTAAAACACATGACTCTTCAGGACTACAAGTACTATTGGTCTGGTTTCCTGCAGAAGTCTGTCCTGAGGAAGAATTTAGGCTAGCTGGTTTAGAACTTAAATTAGAACCCACTTCAGCTGTCTTTCCATTACTATTATTTTGACACTCCATATCAATGATTAAACAGTCTTCATCTGTATCACTACTGTCAAGAACTACATCTTCAGCATTAGCTGCTTCTGATGTAACAGTCTTTTCCTTTGAATTATTGTCCGTATTCTCTAGAACATTTACTCTTTCATCAACACTCTCCATTTCAGTGGCCATATCATTTTTATTAGAGGTTTCGATTTCCATAGAACTTTCTAATTGTAAGGGATCAGATGTTTTTAAGTCACTATCTTGCACCAAAGACTTGTCAGAATTTGATACCTTTTCACCACATGGTATAACTCTCTGATCATCTTTATTTTTGGACTCTTCAGGGCCACTGTCTATCATACCAGTCACCAGCTGTTTCTCCTTCTGCAACTGTTCCATCAGAATCTGAGATAAACTTCTAGAATGAGAAGAAATGTCTGGTGAAGTTGGTGCCTCAGATGTGTCTGCTATGCTGGGGGCTCTGAGTGTATCTGTCATGGTGGGTACTGTGGAGGTACTTGCTGGACTTGGTGACTTTGATGGTTTGGTGGTGGTTGCTGCAAAAGTTTCAAGTTCTGTGACATCATCATCAAACTCCAGATCCAAATTTTCTCTGGTCTCAATTTTTCGGCACTCATTAACTTCATAAGATATCTTAAGAAAATATATTGGCAAACTATTAGCAACAATTCTAGGCCACCCCTCACCTATCAGTGACCCATCACAAATATAGTTCATACTCTTTAAAAGGAGAAAGAAAAGTCGAATGGCTTTGAAAGGTTCTTGCTTTGACAAAGTATTAGCAACTATTACCCTTATCTTCCCAATAAAATGCTGACGAAACACAGAAAAATTTTCCAAGTTGCTATACCATAGGAAACGGGAAATACTTGTGAACTACTACATCTCAAGAGGTATTCCCACTAATCAAAAACAGGTAGGACCTCAAAGAAGAAATGTGAGGCCAAACAAGAAGGCAGTGGATTTCCCTTCACACCCACTTTATATGCTCGTGCAGGGACTTAGGTGACCAGGAGGAAAGCCTCTTGCCACTCCAAGGAAACTGCAACTGTGGAACTGTAGAATGCAACTGTGGGAGAGTCACCAGCCTCTAACATCAGTCAGTACCTTTCTTCACACATCCACTCAGGGAAAACAGCTCTCAGCAGTATGAGGAAAAATGGATAGGAAATGCTTTTACTGTATCTTGGGACATGAAGCCATTGAAGGTTATAGTCTTTTACGTACTGTTTTAGTCATGGAAGAACTCCAGACAGTTTTAATTTATTCAGGAATAAACTGTCTTGTCAAGTAGCAAAATCTCTCCTCAGTCTGGCAGAGTATTTTAGATAAACACCATGAAATTGTCTTATAGCTTAGGATTTGAGAGAAAAATATTCTGACAGCCTCAGGCAGTGAGTAAGAGAGATCTGTGTAAATTACCTCTCTGAAACTCAATTTCCTCATCAGTAAAATAATGATAAAAGGGTCATCATCTTAGGTTTGTTCTAAGCATTAAAAATGCAATTATATATAGAAAATTTCTTGGTATAGTCAATCATAGTAGTTTGTCACTAAACAATACCACATTTAGTAAAAAAATAAAATAAAGCTATACACTGTTTACATGAGGCATTCTTACACAAAAAGGTTCAAGGAGAAACAATGGGACATGACATCAACAAATAAAGAAAGAAGGACTAACAATATTAAGTGTTAGAGAAAAGTCAATGTAAAAAGCATTGGATAGAAAAAGGAATCCTATGTTGAAAAAAAGTTGAAGTCCAGGAAATTCCTGGACAGTCCAGGGGTTAAGACTCTGTACTACCACTGCCAAGGGCATGGGTTCAATCCCTGGTCAGAGAACTAACATTCCACAAGCCACATGGCTCGACTGAATTTAAAAAAAAAAAACCTAAAAGAAAAAAGATGAAATCCACGATGAATAGATAATGATTTGTGACATGCCAAATAAAATTGTCAAAACTGAAAAATAAAAGAAAAATTTGAAAGAAACAACTGTACTTGGTCAATGATACACTGTTTCAAAGTAAGTAAAGGGATGTAGAAAGTATGAATATTTAATAACTGAATCAGATACATGAATGACTGAAAACATACACATAGACTACAAAGATATACCTTTCCCTGCCCAAGGATCGAAGCGGTATTTCCAAAGACGGACTACAAATTAATACAAAAGAAAATATCAATAGAGTACAAACCAGAATCTACTAAGGTCTGACTGCTTAGAAGGAAATAAAATTAGAAATCATTAAGGAAAAAGTCAACAAACAATAATAAATGCAAGCACTTGGAAATTTAAAACTGCCCACACTGCTAGATAAAAGAAGAAATTAGAGTGATAATTACTGATTATTTAACAAGTAACAAAAATGAGAAGAGTGAATATTAAAAATCAGAAGTATCATTCATAGCCTTTTCAAGAAATAGGTAAAGAATAATATATTCAAAATAATAAAATTTCATAAATATAAAACCAAGATTAATGAACTGAAAAACAATGCTCTCACCCCTGACAGAACAAATTTGGGTAAAATTAAAAATGGTATTTACCTGTAAATATGTGCTTATAAAAGGATTCTTCTGTTAAACATATTAATTATATCAATAAAATTAACACTTCCTTAATGTCATGAAATACCTAATCAGTGTTAAAATTTTCTAGTCTGATAGATACATTTCTTTTTACAACTGTTTACTGCAATAAGGATCCCACTAAGATCCTAACTCTACATTTGGTTGATTCCTCTCAATTTTCTTTGTCAAAAACCTCTCCCTTACGCTCTTCCAATTCCCATACCACCAGATATTTGTAGAAGAAACTAGATCAGTTATCCTGTGGAATTTTCCATATTCTGGATTTTGCATCTCTATGATATCATTTAACACATGCTTCCCCTACATTTCCTATTAAATGATCTAGTAGCTTGATCAGATTCAGGCACATTTAAAAAAAACCTTCGAATGCTGTATGTGGTAATGTATACCTCCCACTTCAATTGGGAGGCTAATGATGTTTTGTTATCTTTTTTCTTGTGATACTACAATTGTTCCGTTGCTTCATCAAGTGTCAACAACCTATTCTATCAAAATTCTTTACTGATCTTTTAATGATTTTAGCAGTCATTGATGATGATCACTGCCTAGATTTACTATTTCATTAGGAGTTGCAAGGTCTTCTCTGGTGGCTCAGAAGGTAAAGAATATGCCTGCAATACAGGAGACCCGCGTTCAATCCCTGGGTCAGGAAGATCCCCTGGAGAAGGGAATGACGACCCACTCCAGTATTCTTCCCTAGAGAAAGTATTCTTCCACGGACAGAGGAATGCTGGTGGGCTACTGCCCATGGGATTGCAGAGTCGAATTTGACTGAGTGACTAACATTTTCACATTCACTTAGAAGCTGCAAAATGGTGACAGTAAAATTCTAGCATTACCATGAAATACAGTTTGTACTGGAAAAGACAAATATTTGAAATTTTAAAAGTTTTCAGAATAATGACTTGACACACTAGCATCCTCTGAAGGTGACTAACACTCTTTTAAAAAGATATTATTTTTAATTCATGGATTTTAACATATTTCATATGTTTCCATGTACCACAGAGTTGTTTTTTGTGACAGTCAAGCTAACACATCTCTGGCCAATGGGAAAACCTTCAAGCATCTTTTTTATACAATTCCAGTATTATTATAAGATTTTTGCTTCTTTGATTGGCATTTGTACCTCCTATGCTACAATTTTTGGTATCTAATACAAAAATAAGTACTTATGTGTTTTATCATACTATCTAATATGTTCAAAATAAGAACAGCAATATCATTACTAACAATATGATTATTAAATGAAATTTTAGATTTTTTGGCAATTCTTTCTGAACATGATATAAAATTTTAGTCACTAAATTATCTGAGTGACCATTTTCACTTAATATATATTGGATACCACATTATAGTTGCATACCTAAAGCTTTCTGATTCTTTTTATAGGCATACCTTGGAGATATTGTATATTTCAGTTCTAAATCATCCCAATAAAACAAATATCACAAAAAAGTGACTCACACAAATTTTCTGTTTCCCAGCGCATATAAAGATATATTTACATTATAGTCTATTAAATGTGCAATGACATTATGTCTTTAAAAGTACACACATCTTAATCATGAAATACTTCACTGCTAAAAAGTACTAACAATCATCTGAGCCTTCAGCAAGCTGTAATAGTAACATAAAAAATCACAGATCACCATAACAAATATAATTATTTTGAAATACTCGAGAATTACCAAAACATGTCACAGTGACATGAAGTGAGAAAATGCTGTTGGAAAATGGCGATGAGTGACCTGCCTGATGCTGGGTTACCAGAAACCTACCACTTGTAAAAACCCAAAACAGCATCTCTGAAGCACAGTAAGCAATGTGTGCCTGTACTAGCTGCATAGTAGGCCACTGAAGATGTACAGTTTATTTAATAAATACCCTATTAAGGGACATGAGGAATGTTTCCAATAAATACTTTAGAGCTGCAGTGAATATCTTGCACAAATATTTCATTCTTTTCTTAGTGTACCTTTGAGCTACATTGCTAGAAGTGAGAATTCTAGGGCAAAGGATGAACATATTAGCTTTCCTCTGTTCTGTTGTTACATCTTTCTTCTTTCTATTTTTGACTGTAGAAATGTTACAGCAATCATCTTTTTTTCCTCTAATAACTTTGTAAGAACTTCCATCAACAATCCTCTTTTGTTTCTCATGTTTAATTGAGATGGGTTTATCTCCTCAGATTGTTACCTGTAGGAGAACAATTCTGTGTGGGACTGTCCCAGGACAGCATTCATAGACTCAATGCGCTAAGCCCATGTTTCACTGTTACCACTAGATATGTATGTATGCATGAAGGTTGGTTTGTGCTCCTGTGTGCATATAAAATCTTTAGTACATTCTAATATCTGCTTCCTCTATTCTCTTCTACCACAACTGTCTGAAAACTTATTTTTCCTTTACCTTTAATGTCCTTGTTCTGCTCAATACAGACTTTACCACTAATGATTTTTCCTGAGTGAAGGCTTCTGTCTTGGAAGGAACTTTGGTTGGTTAGTTTCTCGAGTTCTTAGGGCCCAGGTTATCTCAGAACTATGTTGAGGTCCTGAGTGTCCCTGCACTCACCTACAAATTAGAGTCCATCCACATTATCTTCACTTTTTTTATTCTTACATCTTTCACCATCCTCTTTCCATCTGAGATTATTTTCCTTGTGCCTAAAGAATATCCAGGCTTCCTTGGTGGCTCAGTGGTAAAGAATCTGCCTGCCAATGCAGCAGACGTGGGTTCGATCCCTGGGTTGGGAAGATCCCCCAGAGAAGGAAATGGCAACCCACTCTAGTATTCTTGCTTGGGAAATCACATGGACAGAGGAGTCTTGAGGGCTACAGTCCAGAGGGTTGCAAAGAGTTGGACATGACTTAGCAACTAACCACCACAACAAAGAACATCCATTAGAGAGGGTCTGCGAGTAGCAAACGCAGTTTTTATTAATGCCTGAAAATATCTTTACTTAATTTTTTATTATTTAAGGATATTTCACTGGCTATTTTCTCCCACCACAATACACTGTCCTAGCAAGTCTCCTGGCTTCCATCGTTGCTGTTTAGAAGCCACTTGCCAGTCTAACGCTCAGTCCTTTACAGGCAACGTGCTTTTGGTCCTTTGGTGGCTTTTAAGAGGAGTTTTTGTCTCCAAGTATGGTTTTGTCCCCTTGTCTCTTTTATACCCTCCTCCTGGGTGAAAGTATACAAATGCTGGACATTCTCACTATATTCTCTATACCTTGTGCCCTGTTCTCCATATTTCTTTTCGTTGTTTGTTTCATTACAAATAGTTATTTCAGACCCAACTTCAGTTTATTAATTCTCTTAGCAGTTTTATCTAATGTGCTAATAACCATCTTTACAGAATTCTTAACTGTACTTGATATATTTTTCATTAAATTTTTTTTAACTTAGTTCTTTTTCAAATCATTGTTTGTGATGGTTCTTTCTCAGAGTATCCAGTCTCCTTCAGTGTCTAGTTATCTTTAAACGCTTTCTGGATGCTATATTTGAAAGTTATTTGTAGAAATAATATGAAGCTCAAAATGTTATTCTGTTCCTCTCAGAATTATTTCCACTTGCTTTTGCTAGGTATCTAGAGATACCAGCAATCCAAAAGCATCTGAATCCAAGTTCAAGGCCTGAAAACCCAGGATACAATCTATGAGAAAGTGGATTTATTTCTGGTTCATCCTTACTCCTGGGGTACAGCCCTGCAGAGTCCAAGCTTATGGTGGAAAAGTGACTGGTCCTGTGATGCTGCCAAAAAGCACATTTTCTGTTGCTTCTTCAGAACTGGCAAATATCATTAGGGCAAAAATTACCCTACGTGACAGGCTTACCAACCTGGATTCCAGTTTTCTTTACTATCTCAGTCCTATAAGTTTCCCTTATCTTGTTAGGTCTTTGATGATTCTAAGAAATAAATTTATATAATATGTACAGTGTTTTTCAGCTGACATCAGTAATGGATGGTCCAAATTATCTGGCCTGCCATTACTGAAAGAAGTTACTCCATCATTTTTTATCCCTCTTAACCTACTTCATTTTTTTCATAGTACTTGTTATTTACTGACATTCATCTCACACCAATGTAAGTTTTAAGTAGATTTTAAAATATAAAACAAAACAGAAAACAACCTATAAAAACTTAAGAAAAGTTGGAAGTGCTTTATGACATACACATCATAAAAACATTGAAAGGCAAATAGTAAACCAAAAAATGCATAGGCCAACATGAAAAACAAAAGGTCAATATTCTTAAAATAGTATGAATTCTTTATGTGTAAATAAGAACAACATTTTCCTATTTTATTTTCTAATCTGGTTTGCATTCTCATTTTATTCAAGTCCTTTTTCATATTTCCTGTCCTTGGAAAAGCATTCCTGACCATGAATCCTATTCTCATCTCTTTTCCCTAACCTGCTCCATTTTTCTGAATAGCATTTATTAATATTTGTTTTTGATACTGTTTCAATTATGTGTCCTGACACTGATGTAAATTCTGAGAAAAAAGAGACTTCATTTTTATTTACTGTTGTATCCTCAGTGTATGCAATAGTATCTGCTCAATAAATATTTGTGGGATAGATAAATAAAAGTTCTGTAAAATAGAATGTCTTACTCTAATAATCACGGGAAAATATTTTACAATACACAAAATAATAAAGGTTAGTATTTATGAAATGCCAAGCACTGTTCTAAATGCTTTAGATGCATTAACTCATTTAATCTCAAATAATTCTACAAGTTAGGTTATCATTATGTGTGCCTACATGCTCAGTTGTGTCTGATTCTTTTTTGACACCATAGACTGTAGCCCGCCAGGCTCTTCTGTTCATGGGATTATCCTGGGAAGAATACTGGAGTGGGATGCCATTTTCCTCCTCCAAAGGATCTTTCCTGCTCAGGGATGGAACCTGTGTCTCCTGCAGCGGCAGGCATATTCTTTATCACTGAGTCACTTGGGAAGCCCACGTTATCATGATATCCATCTTACAGACAGCAAACTAGACACAGATAGATTATGTAGTTTGCCTAAGGTCACACAGATAGTAAGTATACACTAATAAGGATTAACAATTCAGCTAAATACTTTCTGCATCAATCAAACTCATCTGATCCTTTTCATACCTAAAAACTATTGAATACTAATGAAACCAATTAAATAAAACCATTACCACAATGACCACCATTAGTGAGTTCTTAGTATATAAATACTACTAAAGACTGTGCTCAACATTTTATGTGTAAGTATCAAATTTAATCCTGACAGTAATTTTATGAAGCAGATATTATCATCCTTCTTCCATAACAGAAGAAAACTGAGGCTGAAGGAGGTTAAATTAGCTGTCTAAAGTCTAGATCCACCAGGGGTTCAATTTTAAGTTTTAATCTAATGTTTATATTTTTAATTACCAGATTAAGAGACTTGTAGTAAAACATTACACTTTAAAAGGATAAACAAATACATTCTCTTAAGGTAAAAAAAAAGGAAGTGTTACATACATCCATTTCAGATATATATTCTTCTGGCTTGTCCATAAATACTGCAGACACTGGAACAGATGTATTTTTGGACATCATGAATTTTAAGGGAACTTCATGGAAGATTTGATTTCTCTCTCTCATTGTCATTTTCTTTTGGGGAAGTGGTGAATTAATATAAATTACTTTAACTGGTTTTGAACCTTAAAACAGAAAAAGAATAGGAGGGATTAGTTTGTAGTAGTCATATAAAAATAAAACAATATAGGATGTACAACAGAAGAATTACTAAACAAAGAGACACAGGATAGGAAAGTGGAAGCATATGTCCCATACATGTGCCTTGAACATGAAGAAATGTAAAGACTCTTAGAGATCTAAGGGCAAGAGATTATTACTGGCAAAAAAATATGTTCTGTTTCTAACAAGTTTTTAGAGGATTTTCTGTTGTTTATTATTAATATTATGCTTTTACTGTCATTATTACTCAGTTACGCTTGAGTTATACTTTCAAAAAGTGATAAAATGGTTATCAGAGAATATACCATATTTAACCCTAATTTGTAGTTTTATTTTTAGACATAGTCCTTCATTTACTAGAACTGTGCTATTACATATAAGAATATTAATTCTAGAAGATACAAAAATCTATTAAATATGAACAAAAACAGAAGGGAAATAATATTTTATACAGAATTCATGTTCAAATACTGATTTTACCGTCAAGAGAGAAATGATCTTACGTTTATAAGTATAGACTTACTTTAAATCTGAATTCCAATAATAGGGAGGTAAACAAGCCCTGGAAACTAATCCATTTGAGGCTGTCTAATAAAATATTACATTCCTTTTATTTCAGTGAAAGAACAATCTTTCCCATTTCATATGTTTCTGGCCACCCTAAACTATAATTTCTTTTCTACTTCTCACAAACCTAGCATGCATACAGGTCCTGTAGATCTAATAACTCACTTATGAGAGTCAATTCTAGAGCAGCACTATATATTAAAAAGTTCTCCTGAACATAATTGTCAAGTATACATCCTCCTTAAATCAAAACTTAAGCTTTCTGTATTTGACAAATGACCACCTGTATTTAGAGAGCTGAAAGAGAACTGTTTGAACTCTTTTGAGAGCGTTACTTGACATGGCAAATCACACACCTGCAACAGGTATTACTTGAATACACACTGGAATTTCCCACTGTTCCTTGTAGCTTGGTCCATGATTATTTAATAAGGTAAATAATGATTGACTAGTTAAAGCTATCTGAGGGTGGTATCTTGCAACAAGCTTCTCTGCATTTGGGTCTTTACTAATGTCCTGAAAAACAACATAAAACTTGTTACTTGATTATACTTATTGGAAACTTTGACTAAGTCATGAGAAAGGAGAAATTAAGGGTACTTTAAAACAATCAGTTTACATGTACTTTATGAGGTAAAGAAGATTACCTCATAAAGTTTTAAGGAAGATCCAAAACCATCTTACTACTTACATAATGCATAGCTGCAGCTATTTGTTCTGGTGTTTCAACGGCTGGTATGGTATCTTTTGACAGCTGCAACTTTGCAGGCATTGAGGGAAATACTGTTTTCACATATTTTACACTTCCCTAAATAAGAAAAAAATGAATGTTTTATAGAGAAATCTTGTATTTTTTCCTGAAGTATCTTTTCATTAAACTTAAAATTCTTCATTCTACTAAATGCAAATTATCAAATTTAGAGCCTTCTTAAGACAAGATTTTCATGTTTTTACTTAACAATCACCATATATGTGTTTTTAAAAAAAGGATCCAAGATAATGATGCCATGGAATTTTCTCTGTCACTTTAAATTCTAACCTCTCATTTTATTCAGTACAAGTCATAACTGGGTGTAAGAGAAGATATCTTCTCCACACACATACTTCCAATATAATTGTGAGTAAAATCCTTTAAAGGGGCTTTTTGCTTGTATTCAGGAACATTAAAAAAAATAGAAACTAAGAAAATCAAGAAATAAAGTTGGTAGTAATAACTTTTAAAACATCAAATACTTGTAGCCATACAATAAAAGGGGACACATTTATATTGCATATTTTAAAAATTACATCTTGCTACTTCTCAAAATTTAAGCATAAATACTGAAATATATTTAAATTATGTTTCTATGTGAAATATAGATGATATTTCAGACAAAAATATATTTATTTTTATTTTCATATGGCGAACCTTACCAATGCGAGAAGAGTTTTTTCTAACTTGAATCCCATCTCTATTCTGAATGGGAAGAATCCCATTAAGCTGGTGACTTCATGGAGAGTATAGAATTCTGGATAGTTTTTCACTTGTTCAATACAAGCTTTTAAAATTTGCTAAAAATTAAGAGAAATTCATTTTCATTGTACTTCTCTAACAATGAAACAAAAATAATTTAGTTACATATGACTATATAATTATTTACTTCAAGTATAAGCCTCATTCATTAACTAAACTTCTAATAACTCAGGCATACTGTATATTTTTTATTTGATTCAAACTCTTATTTTTAACAACAATTCTTTTTAGCTTAATTTCTTTAAAAAATGCTGTTTAATAATACTAAAAGTAGAAATTGTACTAGAATTCTCCAGGCTAGAATACTGCAGTGGGTAGCTTTTCCCTTCTCCAGGGGATCTTCCCAACCTAGAGATCCAACCCAGGTCTCTCACATTGCAGGCAGATTCTTTACCAGCTGAGCCACAAGGGAAGCCCAACAATGCTGGAGTGGGGAGCCTGTCCCTTCTCCAGTGGATCTTCCCAATCCAGGAATTGAACTGGGGTCTCCTGTATCATAGGCGTATTCTTTAACAACTGAGCTATCAAGGAAGCCCTAGAATTTAAAGTTAGAGAAGACATATTTTCTACGTTATTTAAGAAACTGTCAAAGAAATAGAGACATGAAATTTTTAACACATTTTGTGGCAATAAAATCAGCTACATGAATGATTAGAAATAAGTTTAATACCCTAAAAAGAGTCCCAAGCACAATGAATTAATGAAGTAGTTATTTTACAGGTTATTCTAATCTTCAATCTAAAAACAAAATGAGAAAGGTTATAACTAATTTGTATTTTCTTCTCTCCAAAATGTTCTCAAAATATTAATGACTTACAAGGAAATGTAATGAGGAAGGAAAATTCACTGTTTCACCTAAATAGAATATATGCCACTTGTGATGACATGTAAATAACTCAAAGAAGCACAGCAATTTTGGAGGGGGTAGGGGAGTTGTAATGTAAAACCATACACACTACATTATCTTCTAAGATACAGGTGTCTCTTGGTATCTATGGAATTGCCCATGGACACCAAAATCTGAGGATGCTCAAATGGCTCATATAAAATGGTATATAGTACCATCAGCCATCCATATAAACTGGCAGAACTGGCAGATATGGAGGACCAAATGGATGTGTTTTTCCTTCTTCTCTCAATGAACTTTAATCTGAACCTGTTAGAATATAGTTTATATCACAAAAGCTTTTAGCAATAAGTATACTTTTATATTTTATATCCCCTTTCCCTTCAGACATTTATAAAATGTGTCATTACAAATCAGTATCATTACTCCAATACCTTTTCATACATAATTTCTTCTTCTCTTCTTTAATCCTCTCTCCCTGCTATCTTTCACAATTTTCCCTTCAATTCTACGCTTTTTAATAATGACTATGATATTTAATTCAGGATATTATTTGCAATTGGGCTTCACTGGTAGCTCAGATGGTAAAGAATCTGCCTGCAATCCAGGAGACCTGGGTTTGATCCCTGGGTTGGGAAGATCTCCTGGAGAACGGAATGGCCACCGACTCCTTCTAGAATTCTCCCTGGAGAATTCTAGGGACAGAGGAGCCTGACAGGCTCCAGTTCATGGGGTCACAAGAGTTGAACGTGACTGAGCAATTAACACACACACACACACACACACTACTTGCAATTAAGGCATATGTAGGATAACATGGGGAAGTTCTGTTTGTTTTTAACAACCAGAGTCAAGGGATTTCCCTGGTGGTCCAGTGGCTGAGAGTATGTGCTCCCAAAGCAGGGAGTCTGGGTTTGATCCCTGGTCAGGGAACTAGATCCTACATGCTGCAACTAAGATAGGTGCAGCCAAATAAATATTAACAACAACACAAAAAACCTAGTTAACTGCAAACTCATATCTGCATAATATCTTTGCTTCTCATTTATAATATTAGTCAACTTTCACCCCTAACATTCCTGTCCTAAAGTAGTCATTACAAAAAATCTGAACATGCAAAAGAAAGCAATATATAAGAACTATGTGACATACAAACTATCCTGATTCGATATTTATCTTAACATCTTTCTTGGTAAAACTCTGTTGAATATCACAGTGCTCGTTAAGTAAGTTTACTCAGTAATCATGGCAAGAGAAAAATTCAGTGTAAATCTATGACAGTTTTATACCTATACTCAGATATATAGTTTTAAAGGTATTTCACAGCTGGAAGGTATTAAGTAACCAAAAGATCTTATTTAAAATATTTAATTTAAAAATTTTAATTAGTAATTTACTTACATTGGAAAAACAACTAAGAGTGAACAAATGAGGTTAAGAGATTCAGGCTGATCCCCATCACCCACCCACGAATATTATTTAACACTCAAAGTACCTTGAAAATGAAAAACACCAAAAACACATACATGTACACATCATTACAAAGAAAGATGAAAATGACTATGCTCCAGAGAGAGAAAATACATTTTCATACATGTTTCAAGCTTAACACTTAACAGACACTACTTCTGGCAATATGCTAAAGTAGTATCTTAAACAGCACTCCTATCCAAATAACACTAGATGCTGGCTAGGTTACAACTAACAATTTTCATGCATTGCTGGGCTTGGTAAAAGCAAGAACCATAACTAAATAAACAAACTCCAAATACCTGGAATGAGGAAAAACAGGAGCAGTGAGCAGTAAGAAATACACGAAGAGGCTTGAGAGCAAATGTCTCAACTAGTTCTAAGATTAGGTAGGCAACTGAACATGACAGTGCTACATTTAATGCTTGAGAAGCAGAGATCTTGACAGATATCTGTATACCCACATTCACAGCAGCAGTATTCACAACAGATGCAAATCAAGTTTCCATCAATGGATGAACAGATAAATAAAATGTCCATATACATACAATGGAATATTCAGCCTTAGAAAGAAAGTTCTGACACACACTACAGCTGGATGAATCTTGAAGACATTATGGTAAGTAAAGTAACTCAATCACAAAAAGACAAATACTATGATTCCACTTATATGGGGGTATCTATAGCAGACAAATTTAGAGACAGAAAGTAAATGGTGTGTGATACAATAAGAACTAGTTTGTGTTTGTTCCTTATTCCTGACCCATAGCTCCTAAGGCTCTTGGAATCTCCTAAGTGATAAGAATGTCTTCTTTATGCTAATGAGATGATAAAAGGCCCAGAGGCAGCTAGTCACAAGCAGCCAATGATTTGATCAAGCATGCCACTAAGTAATCTCCATAGAAGCCCCCTCAACAATCTCAAAAATGGGATCCAGAGAGCCTCTGGGTTGAAGACACGGAGGTCTGGGAGGGTAGTGTGCTTGGAAAGGGCATGGAAGCTCCATGCCTCTTCCTCACAACTTGCGTTATGCGTCTTTCTCTTCCATTTGGCTGTTACTCAGTTGTATTCTTTACATTAAACTGGAAATAGCAAGTATTCTCTAAGCCATTCTACCTAATTATTGAACTCAAGGCAGGGGTGAGTCATGGAAGCCCTAGCTCAGTGTCTCAAGAGCTGGAGAATCGGTTGGTATGAGAGAAAAATCCCACATAAATGGTTTCAGAAGTGTTGTGAATAGAAACAGTTCAGAAACAGGGATAGTCTCAGTTTTACATGATGAAAAGAGTTCTGGAGATTGGCCATACAAAAATATGAATGTAGTTAATACTATAGAACTGCACATTTAAAAAATGGTTAAGCCAGTAAATATAATGTTATCTGTATTTTACCATAATTAAAATGAATTTTTAAAAAAGGTAAGGAAATTCTCACACAAACTACAAAATGGTTGAATTCTGAAGACATTATGCTAAGTAAAATGAACCAAACACAAAAGGACAAACACTGTAATGACTCCACTTATATAAGGTACCTAGTGAAGTTAAATTCATAGAAATAAAAAGTAGAATGGTGGTTGTAAGAGACTGGGTGGAGGGCAAATGATAAGTTATTTTTAATGAATATAGTTTCAGTTTGAGAAGATGGAATAGTTTGGGAATGAATGATGAAAATCTATTCACAACAGTGTTCAAGTATTTAATGCTACTGAACGATCCTTAAAAATGGTTAAAATGGTAAAATTTGTTATATATTTTACCACACCAAAAAAGAGAAATATAAGACAGACTGAAACCTAGTAGGTTTGGGAATCCCAAAATGAGACTTGAGAAAATTAAAAAGAAGCAATTAATTGAAAATGGCTGAGAATTTTAAAGACTTGATTATGAATTTAAATATACAGATACAAGAGACACAATGAACCAAGTAGGATTTTCTTTTTATAAAGTACATTGTAATGAAACTGTAATATATCAAAAATAAAGAGCAGTCAGAAAGAAAAGACAGATTCCCTAAAAGAAATTGACAATTAAACAATACATTTTTCAATAAAAATACATGAGCCAGAAACAGGAGAATTTTATCATCAAACACTGAGAAATAAAACAAACTGTCAACTTAGAACCATGTATGGACTAAACTATCTTATTAAAATGAGAACAAAGTAAAAATATTTCCGGGTAAACAAAAAAGAAGACTGTTCACCACCAGGAGATCTTCACGAAAGGAACATCTAGAACATAAAGCATTTTAGAAATAATGAAGAGGATCTCAGAATGTATATTTGAAAAGTAAGAGGAGATGGAAAGGTAGAAAAAAGGTCCAAATTTGTAGTTAAATGAAGACAAATATTGCCCATACAAAATAATAATGCAGGTTGGTTTGAAAGAGAGACAGGATTATCATATGACCCTACAGTCACATTCCTGGGCATATATCCAGAGAAAATGCACGGTTTGAAAGGATACATGCACCCCGATGCTCACTGCAGCACTGCTTACAGCAGCCAAGACATGGAAGCAACCTAAACGTCCACTGACAGAGGAGTGGATAAAGAAGATGTGGTGCACATATATGATGGACTATTATCACTCATCCATTAAAAAGAATGAAAGAGTGCCACTGCAGCAACATGGATGGATCTAGAAAGAGTTATACTGAGTGAAACAGGTCAGACAGGGAAGGAGAAATATCATACGACATCCCTTATATGTGGAATCTAAAAGGAAATGATACAAATGAACTTACTTAAAAAACAAAAAGAAAAACAAAAAGAAAAAAAAACAAAAAAACAAAAACCAAAAAGAAACTCACAGACTTAAAACCAACTTATGGTTGCTGGGGGGTAGGGGACAGTTAGGCAGTTTGGTATGGTCATGTACACACTGATCTATTTAAAACGGACAACCAACAAGAACATGCACATGGAACTCTGCTCAATGTTAGGTGGCAGCCTGGATGAGAGGAGTTTGGGGGAGAATGGATACATGTACATGTAAGGCCGAGTCCCTTCGCTGTTCACCTGAGACTATCACAATGCTGTTAATCAGCTATAAGCCAATACAAAATAAAAAGTTTTAAAAACTTTTATTTATTTGGCTGTGCCAGGTCTTAGTTGTGGCATGGGGGATATAGTTCCCTCATTAGGGACTGAACCCAGGCCCCCTGCACTGGGAGCATGGAGTCTTAGCCAGAGGACCACCAGGGAAGTCCATTTTTTTCTTTAAAATATACTTTTCCTATCTCCATAAACTGAAATGTTCTCAGAAACACTGATCACCCTAGGTGCAGGGAGCATCCCCAGTGCCCAGACTGTAGTCTTGAAATACCACTAGAAACTAAGGCTCTAGGAGATTCTTGATTCCAGGGCTCGGTCAGATATTGTACAAGACTACTAGAGTGACTCAAAGCCAGTATGAAGAACCCATCACTGTTCAAAGCTGGTATTATCTGAGTTTCAAAAAGGATAATTGTAGTGGACTAAAACCCATCAAATATACTTATCTTCATTATTCAATAATATTTTTCAAAAAACAGTGATCACTATTGTAAAGTAAGATGGGGCCAATTATGTTTTTGAAAACTGATAAAGAAGCTAGCATTTTTTTCCTACTATATGAAATGGGAAGCCAAACAGTAGATGAGGAAAAATATCTTTATAAAATTATTCCAACTAATGAATAAAAATAAATGATGCAATTAGAATCTTATAATTTTGCAGACCAAGTGAATCAATGAATCCAGGCATTAAACCTCAATAGCTCCTAACATCTCAAAATCAGACATTATGTGTCACCTGATTAAAGAATACACCACCATCTATATGTTCAAGCCCTTTGGCAAGACTATAATTCTGATCAAGTTTTGGATCCAGCTGACAATTTCTAAGAAATACAGAGCAGAGAGAAACATACTGAGGATTATTATGAATATATAATTATAAAAATCCAGACTGTAGGAAAGTCTACAGGTCAAATGATCCAGGTTCTTGAAAAGACAGTTAAAGGGAAAAAAAAAATATGAAGGGGTAACTTGCAGATTAAAAGAAACTGTTTTATCAGGTAAGGGAAAAAACTTCCTATGTATACAGTGGTTCCCTTTATCCAGGAGGAATATACTCCAAGACTCTCAGTGGATGTCTGAAATCATAGGTAAAACCAAATATCATTTCAATCCATTTATATATCTATGATAAATCTAACTTAAAAATTAGGCACAGTAAGAGACTAAAAACAATAAAATAAAAACAGAACAATTATAGTGATATTGTAATAAGTTATGTGCATGTGGCCTCTGCCCTCAAAATATCTTACAAAATCAAGGTCTCTTCAGTCTTAACTAAGCACTGCAGATGTAACTTGGGCAATTTGAGGTGGGACAACAAAACGGAACACAAATTTCATTTTCCTTCATTATAATTTCATGGATAGAAGATTTGTTTCTGATGTAAATCTTAGCAACTGCAGCATGTGATTTTTGTTCTTTCCTTACTAAGTTGAGAACTTACCTTTTTACTTAAAAGAAACACTCTGTGGCTTCTTGTGACATACCCAAATCAGCAGCGTCACTACACCAGCACTACTGGACTATTATCAAGCTAAGTAAGGGTGACTTGAACATAAGCACTGTTGACGCCTCAACTGTCTTCTGATAACCGAGGGGTTTACTAAGAGACTCATGGGTGGGAGAGGCTAGACAAAAGGATGATTCACATCCTAGGTGGGCTGAAGCAGGAAGCTGAGAGAGTTCATCAATGCTACTCAAAATGATATGTCAATAATTCAACATATGATGAATTATTTCTGCAATTTTCCACTCGTGGATAACTGAAACTGAGGAAAGTAAGTGAAACTGAGTTTAAGGAGGGACTACTATACAAGTCATAAAACTTCTGCATTTAGAATATTCAAAAAACTCCCACAGATCAGCAACAAAAAGGGAAAATCCAACAGAATAAAGGGAAAAACCTGAACAATCAATTCACAAGACATGACTAAAAGACATGTGAAAACGTATACAGCCTTTTGTACATAGCACTCCATCCTCTAGTTTGATTAAAACTAACATGACTAAGTATCAATTTGCTGAGAATATGGAGTAAAAACTTCTCAAAACCTGATGGGTAGAATGTAAACTGGCATAACCAGTTTGGAAAACAGTCTAACATTATCTATTGAAGTTGAAGATGTGCCTATTCTATACCCACAATTTCATTCCGAATCATATATCCAGTAGAAATGTGTGCACATGTGCACCAAGAGACATGTATGACAATTTTCACAGGGGCACTACCTTGAATAGCACAAATCTAGAAACACTCTCAATTTTTAAAAATTTATTTATTTTTTAGTTGAAGGATAATTGCTTTACAGAATGTTGTTGTTTTCTGGCAAATTCTGGCAAACCACAACATGAATCAGTCATAGGTATACATATACCCATGGCTGCCTTTTGAGCTTCCCTCCTATCTCCCTCCCCATCCCACCCCTCTAGGCTGATACAGAGCCCCTGTTTGAGTTTCCTGAGCCATAGAGCAAATTGCCATTGGCTGTCTATTTTACATATGGTAATGTATGTTTCATGTTACTCTTTCCATACATCTCACCCTCTCCTCCCCTCTCCCCAAGTCCGTAAGTCTATTCTGTCTGTACAAACAGCCCAAATTTTGATCAGCAGAATAAACTATTTATGTGCATTCATAATGTACAGAAATGAAAATGAATGAAATACAACTACACATATACATATATATGAAACTCACTAACATACTATTGAGTAAAACAAGAATTCTGTCCACATAGTACAAAAGAGGGGACTCCCCAGGTGGTCCACTGGTTAAGAAAACACCTTGCAATGCAGGGTATGTGGGTTTGATCCCTAGTCAGAGAAATAAGATCCCACAGGCCATGGAGAAACCAAGCCTACACGCCGCAACTAGAGAGATCAGCACTCTCTGGAGCCTAAGTGCCACAACTAGAGAGTCTATGCCCTGCCAGGAAGGATCCCACATGACACAACAGAGATCCGATGTGCCACAACTAAGACTCAACACAGCCAGATAAATACATACATAAGTATTTAAAAAAAAAAGAATTCACATAAAATTTAAAAACAGACAAAAGAAAGCCTGAACGACCAAAAAAAAATTTTTTTTAAGGCATGGAAATTATCAAACCAGTCACTTGGCACAGTGATTATTTCTTCAACAAGGGAAACATTATTTAGGGGGGTAACACAGGGGGCTTCCAGGTTAATGGTTTTATTTCTTGACTTGGAAGAGTCACAAAGCTGTTCACTATAAAATTATTTGTTGGAAAGCTATATATATTTGCTCTAAATACTTTTCCATAGGTACATTACATTTCATAGCATAAAATTAAAATTTGAAAACAATAAAAAATTAGATAAATATCAGTGAGTCTTTGGGGTGAGATGTAAAACGTAACAAGACACTGTGCTGCTAAGTCAATCTGGGTAAAAAGACTTAAAGCTGATTGCTAGCTATCAAATAATGTACTTTGTTAATAAACATGCTTATTTTATAAAAGTGGTAAAATACCCTTAAAATCTACATCTTAACCATTTTTAAGTGTAGAGTTCAATACTATTAAGAGTATCACATTGATTTGTACAGAGACTAGTTTTAAAGGCTTAAAAATAATTCAGACTGGGGTTGATGTTTCTAGATGAATACTACAACTCTAAATTTTTACTATGTCCACTAAATGATGGGAGGTTGCAAGGCAGAGCAATTTACATGCTTTTTTTTTTGCTAATAAATCTGCATGAATAATTTAATAATAAGAAGAAAAAAAATTATCTGATGAAATTTATCACCTGGTGGCTGTTTACCATGAGGATAGTGAACACAAATTTATGACTCAGTTCTAAAGGATCATTCAGATTTTTAAGGACTAAGATAACTCCTTAAATCCCATTCTCTCACAAGGCAAATCAGTTCATCACATCAGATCACCCATATGAGTAAAATACAATTCAAATACAGTAGCTAGATCATTAAAAGTAGTGTCTGATTTTGAGGTGTTATTATTTCTAGTATTTCCATCACTTAAGTACATGATGAATAAAAGACCTATATACAATTTGGTCTCTAATTTGATAACATTAATATATACTTTTGGAAAATCATCACACATTTTAAAATGCTGCTATTGCCTATCACTTGGCAGTTTAAATAAATGTGATTTTTCTTTACCTCTGTGAAGAGATGAGCATCGTCAGAAAGCATATTATAGTCCTGGGCACATTTCTTTGCAGAATTCTGCAAAAATTTTAGGAATTCTGTAACTTCTTCATTCACATGTTTTTTCATATCCTGATTTTGGAAAAAAAAAAAAATAGACATATCTTGGAATAAGACACCTGGTTAAAAACAATCACTTCTCAATCACTGCACTAATAATTTGATCATTTACAAAGCAGAAATCACAAAACAGATAACTGCAAAAAGAGAAAAGCTGATGACTAACACTATAATCAGAAATTAATAAATTAATTTAATAAAATGTTCTAAATTAACATAAAAAGGGACAAACACTCAAATGGAAAAATAAGCACACATATAAACAGGCAAGTTACAAAACAAGAATTAGAAATGACTTATAAACACATGCAAAGTGCTTATTTTCATTAGTAACCACTATAATATAAAGCAAAAGATTGCCATTTTTTCCCATATGTTCAGTATTAGTGAAGATATTCTGGAAAAACCTTTGTACAATAGTGGTACATACAAACTGGTTTAAAATTACTGTAGAACGATTTGCTCATGTGTAACTGCAGCTCAAAGCCTTAAGAACATGTATAGTTTTTCATCTGGTAATTATATTTCTAAGAATTTATCTCAAGGAAATATCACAGATATGAACAATGAGTTTGCAACAGTGATGTTCAACACAGCAACACATAATTGAGAATTTGGAAACAAGTAATAATTACACAAAAATTTTAAAGTGATTCAAGGTAAAGTTCTACTACCAGTACTTAACATGAACTAGGGTGAAACATACTCAGAACTAGTGCAAAATGCCTTAACTATGAATTAAAGCATTAATATTCTGTCAGTTAAATTCCTTTTATTTTTAATTTTTATTAATAATATTTATTGTACCTAAAAAGCAAATTTAAAATACTTTCTAACTTTTAAATATTTTTTATGGAAGCTGAAGAACAGAATACATACCAAGTACTGCAAGTAGTCATTTTTATTTATTCCAACAGTTTTGGAATTTGCAGGGACTTTTGCATATTTAACCAATAAATCCACATAATTTCTCTGTTCTCTCTGGGAGAAACGAGAGAAACGAGGATAAGGAACTCTTGGTTTTGGAAGAAGAACCATTCCAACTGTGGTTTTAACTTTTTCCTTTGCTTGAGCTGATGAATTAACTGTCGGCTCATTTCCCACAGAACCTGCTGAGGCATTCAAATTTTCTCCTATACGTCTGGCAAAAAAAAATACAGTTTACAAATATGTGCTTTTCATAAGAAGATTACTATCATGAAACTTCATGATTCTCAATCACCAAGGAGAATATAGAGTGATTAACAGACTAAATTCTGGATTATTATCTAACTCTGCCACCTGCATTTTGATATTTAGCCATTTAGTATAAATTAAATATTCTGCAGGATAGTATCATATCACAAGTCTACCTTCAATTATCTGATGGAGAGGAAGAGGCATATTCTTAAACAAGTTATTCAGTTTGGAAGTTTCTCCCCTTTACTGAAGAGGAGTTAATCACTCCTACCAATTATATATGCAGGTATTTTGGATTTACATTTTATTACAATGCAAGTTGCTTTTTAATACTCAAATTCTTCAATAAGATATATCAGTTAATGTAGTGAACAAAAGCCACTAGGAAAAGGATAGGATGAGGTCATAAACTTGCAGTTCAGAAATTCATTGAGATTCTAAATTTTCTGGTTTCCCCTGCATTTATTATTTTAGAGTTAAAAAGAAAGTCTGAACACTGTGTGGATATATACTATGGAAGCAATGGTTGTTTGAAAAAAGTTGTATAATCCTCTATCACTCATGCACATGGCTGAGTCAATCGAAATGTCTTGTATGAATACAGGAAATCTTGGCATATCTATAGTGAAATGCACTAGAGGAAAAAGTAGTGAGTAGCTAGAGAACCTGTTACCATATTTGTTTACGAAACGCCACCCCCAATTAAAAAAAAAATCACCTTATTATCCCAGTTAAGGTACATTAACACAAATTTCTTACCTGGTACGTATTCTGTCTCTGTTACTGCTATTCAGTGTTATAATCTACATTTTCCATAAGAGTCTTAAAGTACACACACAAAACTACACTTTCTTAGCCTCTGCAACTTTAATTTCCACCACAGTAATCATACCCTATGATTTGGTTCTAAACTAAACAACAATAACCAAAAGGAAGGGAAACTCATGAAAGGATGAATGTCTGCTGATTCATTCTTCATTCATTAGTATTTATTTTGAGTGACTACTACCATGTGCCAGCCCTATGCTGGGTAGTAGACATACAGCCATACAACCAACACTGAGTGTGGTAAGTCTCTACTCTCTAGGATTTTATAATTAAGTGGATCAGACAAATGAATGGGGAAGAAACAGAAGTAAATACGTACATCAATACAATGTGACTATGGAGACCTCGGGTTTCCAAACTGAACATATTGAATAGGTGACTGGGGAGAATCCTAAGGATATGGAAATCAGGGATTAAGAGGAAGAAAGGGGAGGGGAAAGAAATATCCAGAGCAATGATTCTCAATCTAACAGTATTAACCCTCAGAGCATTCTGGAAGCCTGTGTATGTATCCGGGTTTTCCCAAAACAGAAGAATAGAAGGCCTTTAGAGGTCAAGAACACTAGATTTTTATAATGTGTGGTAGTGTCCTGCACAACATTCAGAAGTCATTTCAAATTTTCCTTTCTCATATACAAGTAAGTGTGGTCTGTTATTATTACTGTATTATTATTATTATCCAGCAATAAATTTTACTTTTATTTTTATGATTTTTTTGTGATATAGTTTATCTTAAATCCAATTTTTTTCATGTCAGCTGGTGCATCTGACTACTTCATTAAATCTTCTAGTGCAGTAGCATCTACTATAGTACACGACAAAAATGATTTTCCTTTTATTTCACATTTATGTAAAGCATTATTTTAAAGTATTATGTCTGTGGCGACTAATATCTATTAATTTTAATTCATAGCAAAGAGGTGTCTTATTTCTTATTAACATTTGTCATGCAAAGTAGGAAAGTTTCAGCCTCATAAGTCTGAGGATTACCAATATCTGTGTCTGGATGAAGGGTGAGTCAAACCCCATCTAAAACTACCACTAATGTGTTTTAGATCACCTTTAAAATACTAGAATAAACACGGTAAAAATTTCAAAATTCTTAAAAAAAAAAAAAAAAAGACTTAAAAGGCCCCCCAATAAGCAAAATATTCAAGACTACTCTTTTAGAACTAAACTCTGTATGGAAAACTAATCAAGAGAGCAGGTTAGTGAACAGCAAAAGAATATTGGAAATTAAAATAAGGATGCTTAGATTGGCTCTGAAAATACAGGTGAAGACATACTTAGCTACTAAAGTTTCTCCAATAACTGCATAAAAAATAAGCATATTTTAGGTTAACAAAATGAATATTAACTGCTGATCTTGGGAGAAATGTAATACAGCAAATTGATTTCTCACTAGAAAATGTCTTGAGAGCTATTCATACCTAACAGTATTGTGTCCGCAACTCTTAACAGTACTGCTTCACAGCTGTCTCTCTGAATATGAGAACATGTCTGTCCTTGTGGCACAAACTGGCAAATTTAATTAAGCTGCTGCAGCA
The DNA here is from genome assembly GCF_023699985.2 of Odocoileus virginianus. Classification (NCBI taxonomy): domain Eukaryota; kingdom Metazoa; phylum Chordata; class Mammalia; order Artiodactyla; family Cervidae; genus Odocoileus; species Odocoileus virginianus. Next base: position 38,684,699 of record NC_069679.1, on the reverse strand, counting down.
ACAAGATGCTGACTCAGATATGCCAGAGTAGGAATGTCAAGAAATTCTAGCAGTTTAAATTGGCTACATTCAGCAAAGAATGAAATGGCAGCGCATCAAGATCATTTCTGTGTGCAGTGCTGTCAAAATCTTCATCAGGGAGCAAGCCAAAAGCATCTGACAGGGTTTCTCTATCCACATTTACAGCATTATATTTAATTTAAGTTGATAGTTTGAAGTTTTCTTCCTTCATTTTGTCAACTACCTACTCTCTTGTTTTACCTTAAGTTTCTATGAAAAAAAGGCAGAATTCAAAACTTTTTGCTTCCTATACTTTAAAGTCTCCTGGTTTGGGTAGCTTCTTTAAGTAGCATTTGGAAATGGTGCTTCTAGCTCCCATCTCAAGTCTACCTGTACCCACTGAATTTGATTTACTTATGTACATTAAACATGTTAAAAATTTTTTTCTTCTTTTTTTTGTATTTGAAGCTACTTTCCCTTTTGCTGCCTTAAAACTCAGTTATAAATATCTATAACCAGAAACTAATTTTTTTTTTGAAACTAATTTTTTAAAAGGCAAAATTTTTAACTTTTAGTGGAGGGAGAAGGGTTGAATTAAAAACCTCACATTGAAAGTAGCATAAACAGAGGTATTAATATTTTCTCAAATATGTTATTTATAGAACATAAAAAAATTGCAAAATTAGGGCTAATAAATTTACATTCTTTCTGGTTTTTTTTTTATCAAGAAAACTGGTAATTAAATATAGTCTGAAAATTCATTCTTACTATAAGAAAAAAAGATTTTAGGAGTTAAGTGTACTCAGCTTCCAGTAATATGTCCTCTTCTTTACATATTTCAGACTATAACCCACACTTGGGATATGCTGAATAGAACCAGATTCACAAAGAATCATAAAATATTTAAGAAGCAGAAGCAGAATGAATGACTAATACTGGAAATTTTTAGTCTGGAAAGATGAGGCTGAGATAAAAGTTAATAAAAGTGAGTTTTTTTGTTTATTTTTTTTAAGAGTAAAGATATATGTGCACTAAATCTCAGGACATGAATATTGGTAGGCATTCTTTGATTCAAATTAACAAAGGCAATTGTTTAACTGATAACAAGCTTTAAGAAGTTAGTTATCTCCAAGAAGAGGTACAAGCTGGATAATAGAAATAGCTTCTGAAAAATATTCATAGATGCACACTGATAAGGAATTTATAGTCTTAACCTTTTGTAGTTGATACTTGCAAAGAAAATAATCATGCACTTCGGCAACAAATGTTGCTCCTGAAACTGCCTCTTTAAAGCAGTTCTGAAAATGTCTTATTAATACAACTTCTGCTTGCCTTTATTTGAACTTACCTATTTATCTGTTGGAATCAAAAAAGGACTTGTTTAATGTTTTTAATGGCAATCTGGCAATATCTATAAAAATTAAAATCACACACACATCTTCCTCTCATAGGGACTTATTCTTATACCAGTAAGTATACAGAAAGGATGCTCACTGTTTCTAATAGCAAAGGAATGAAAACAGCCTAAATGAATATCAGTGGTAGTAATGAGTTAATTCCACTAAGAAATACCAGTCACCAGAAAACCAGGAGGAAAATTAGAGGCGAGTGAGATACCTCCATAGAAAATAGCTCATTATCTTTACAGGAGTAGTTTTAACGGCCTAGTGAGGGTAGGAGACAGATCATAGTGAGATGTTCAGTGAAAGCAAGTGCAATGGGATGTGCAGTAAAGGGAAGGTGTTCTTTTTTCCCCCCCATTCTGTTTCTCAAATAGATGCTCCAAATCTGTCTTTTGGCTGAAGCATTTAATCCATTCAAGGTAATTTTTGGTAATGCTACCTTGTTAACTGTTTTCTGTAGGTCTTATAGCTTTTTTGTCCCTCATGTCCCCCCAGCAGCCATATACAAGTACAAAGAAGTCTTAAGTACGAATGAGAGAAGAGGTAACACTACCTAGGAGGGAAGGTGAAATTCAGGGATTGAGACAGGACAAACTTGAGCATGCTTAAATACTGATAGAGCGAGAAGAAAGAGGGAATTCCCTGATGGTCTAGCAGTTAGGACTGAGCTTCCACTGTAGGGGGCACTGGTTTGATCGCTGGTTGAAGAACTAAGATCCTTCAAGTTTGCGCCACTTGACCAAAGAGCCCCCCACCCAAAAACAAAAGAGAGAGAGAGAAGTGGGAGTAACAGGGGATGCTAATTGACAGGGCACTGAAAAAGTGGACAAAATGGGGTCCCATTCCATGCAGAGGGTGGAAATATGTTTCCTCCATTGCAAAAGAAGTAGAGAAAAGATGAAAGTAAACATTGAGTTCTTCTAGGGGAGCTCCCCAATTCTTCATCTGGCATATTATCATTTCTTTCTAGTAAACTTCATGACTCAGTTTTAAGATTCACCCACAAGAGAGTAGATGCAGCCAATCACAAAGGAAAGAAGAGCTGTTATAGGCAGGTAAGCAGTGAGAAGGGGAAATTATTACTGTCACAACACACATTCTCATACCAGAAATTTGGTGGCATGAAATTTATGGCAATTTGGTGGTATCTATTAAAATATAAAATGTTTATAGTATCTGCCCAAATAATTCAATTTCTATAAATTTATCTTATAGAAATAATTACAAGAAATTTATAAATGTTACTGTTAAAACTGCACAAACATTTTACAATGTAAAACTGGTGAAAAGAATTAAAAGTATCTCTGTATAGTAAAGTAATATGCAGCCATTAAGAAGACTGAGATAATATAGGGGCACAAAATACCTAAAGTATTATGTTAAATGAAAAAACAAAATTGCAAAAGTTTTATAGTGTTTATAGTATTTATAGTGTGATTTCCAACCTACATCCCTCTTTTTTGGGCCGCATACTGCATGGCTTGTTCGCTGACCAGGGATTGGACCCGGGCCCTCAGCAGTGAAAGCATGAAGTCCTAATCACTGGACATCCAGGGAACTCCCCTAATTTTTAATATGTATCTGTTCATGTGTAGAGAAAGGTCTTAAAAGATGTTACATATGTGCACCAAAGAGTGGTCTTTTGGGGATACTAAGTTCTTCTATTTTCTAATTTTTACATTCCTATAATTCAAATGTTTCACAGTGGATATAGACAGGTAGATATAAAACTTCAAGTATCAGAAAAATATCAAATATGTATATAAATAACCAAATAAATAAGCATATTACCTGCTAGATAAAATACATAGTTCTTTTAAACTTGGAGCCATGGAATGATCTTTATAATTTTCTTGAGAAAAAAACGTCTTAAGACCATTTTTTGGTGAAACATCCCTGAAAAACAAAGTAATTTACTTGGATTTGACAACTGAAATATCAGGCTAGATTAACAAGCATAATGGTACAACTGCAATTTAAAACTACATGTCCCCGACCTCTCCTTTCCCAGAAAATCACTTCTTAACGTTTTAACTTCCCATACCAGATGTGTGAGTTTAGATGTTTTACTTCTTGTATAGTTTTTAAGCTAGGCCCATTCTGAAATTCTCCAATTTCAATAATCAGCCTTGTTTTTTCCTTTAGTACTCATTTTAGGCTCTGTGGCATAACATTAAGCTGTTTGATTGCTCAAAGAAAATGCTTCCCAACTTATTTTCGTCTCATTCACTATTGTGCTCAGCCAAAAAACACTACAAAGACTGATTATCCAATTATTTTTGTTTACTTGGCAAATGTGATCAATAGTGTGCCTCTGCTAAAACCACTTGTAAGGTCATATACGATTTTCCATACTGTAATTAACTTACAGACTAACATACTGTAGTCAAGGCTTTCCATCTAGTAAATGTCAAATAAATGCTGGTTTAAGGAAACATTTTAAAAATTAAATACACTGACACCCATTAATCTAGGGAGGACAAAAATTAGTAGGATTCTATAGAAAAGAACAGTTCCAAGGTCTAAAATACATTGCAAAGGCAATGCAAAGGCCCTGAACCACACTTGGTTTCACAATATCAACGGTATAGAACAGCATCTGTGTTGCATTTGAACACATTCTTTATAGCAAGAAGCATAAATGACCATATCTCTAGGAACTTACAACAGAACAATCTAATCAAATAGCACCTGCAGCTGGCCATTCCTAAAATGGGAAATTCTAGCATATTTGCCCCATATTCATTTCTATTTTTAAAGGTGTTTATCTAAAAAACAATGATTAATGTACAAACAATAAAATTAAAAAGTCTTATTTGCTATACACCAGGGTAGTTTCTTATTACTTGCAATGTATTTGTGACATCTCATTAAAAAACAAAGTCACAGGCCCAGGGATTGTGAGCTCCCTGGAGTAAGGGAGCACTCTTTGCAATAAGCATGTACTTATTAAGCATATACTGATTTTATCTGATAAATCTGACATTTTACACTTTGTAAATTGAAGGTGTATAACATGTTACTTCGATAACATTTCTATATTGTAATATGATTGCTAGTGAAGTAATATGAATATTACATCATTATACACAATATCATCATCTACATTATATTAGCATACATACTGATTGAATCTTTGAGTCAGGTGCTATCTTAGCTATCATTGTTATCTCTTGTAACTTTTATATTCTCCTCTGCTAGCAAACTCCTTCACTAGTATAGATGTTCAGTAAATGTGTGTCAAATTGACCTACAGCAGCACATACATTAGATTTCTATTGCCACTATATTACTTAATAGAGTCCTTTATTTGGGATGGTCTCATACATTTCTAAAATAGTCTATGCATTTACATTATCACTTGATATAGATTCCAATATTTTTTAAAAAAGCTTGTCAATTCTTAAAGGTCTATTCCTTGTACAGATATGGGCTAGGTTCTTGAATACAAGAATATTCCAGTATCTCTCCTTCACTAAGACCAACAATAAATACAGGATGGACTTATACACAGATGAAATCTAAGTGCTGAAATGTCATCACTTTAGGAGAGGAAGTACAGTCAAAGGTAACTCAAAACTGCTCCGTAGGTGTGGATGAAAATTGTAAACTCTTAAGCTATGAAACTTATCCTCTTGTTTCCTCCAGATCTCTTCAGGTCAGATACCCTCCGTTCCTAAACTAGTCACCAGACCCACTTCAATCTCGTTGCATAGGTGCCTAGTCAGTCCCTCAGTTGTATCCGACTCTTCAAGACCCCCATGGACTGCAGCCTGCCAACCTCCTCTGTCCCTGGCATTTTCCAGGTAAGAATACTGGAGCAGGTTGCCATTTCCTTCTCCAGGGAATCTTCCTGACCCAGGGACTGCACCTGTGTCTCCTAAGTTGGTAGGCGAATTCTGGAAAGCCCCTCAGTCCACTTTAGGGGATTACAAACAGATGTAACTCACCAGTTCAACCTTGGTTCACCCATGGCCATCATGGAGTTCATATTCCTAGATTTCTCCTTCACTCTAGTTCACAATTCTGCTGCCTGGCAGTGCAGGCTCTTAAAAGAAGAGGATTTCTCCAGAATTTGCACTCAACTGAGGAAAAACCAAAGATCAAGAACAAAATCAGGTGACTGGCAGGCCAGATACTGTTAACTCAGATGAGGCAAGAACCTGTTCCTAACACCTACCCTTACCCGACACAGACACTTAAAAAAAAAAAGGCAGACAGATGACTATTTCCAAGGTCTTTGAGGCAGAACCGCGAAGCTGACACGGGATCAGTCCTTCTCCATTTAACTTATTCCAAGAACTTCGCGAAATAAGAAGGAAACACAATGGCATTCTCACTGCTCATATACTAAATCCCGTTAGGGCACGGGATGCATATCTTCACTCAGCCTCCTGCCCCGACTCCCTTACTGCCAAAAGAAATCATGCTTCCACCTTCCCAACGATAATTATGGGGCAAATTCTGGCGAGCGACTTAGGACAGAAGCTCTGTATACCAAGAATCTTTCAAACAGAACCTCACTTTTGCGGAGACTGAGGTCTAGATAACCTAAGTGGCATTTAACGGGATCACGAAGAGGAATCACTAGCACTACAAATCTGGTCTGAACATCAACACTCCAAGCTCAGTGCGTCTCCTGTCATCCTGTGCGTCCAGATAAAGAGTTTGTGGGCAACGCAGTCAAATACTAGAGTCTCTCTCTCAGTAACGGACGGGCCTCACCTGTTCCTACTGAACCCACCTTCCACACTTTTGCCCGGAGAGAGGCTGGGGCGAGAGAGCCGAGGAAGACACAAGGAAGGCTGAGGGAAAGGGAACCAAAGGAGAAGCAAGGTTCCAGGGAGGTAAGAAAACGGCCAGCAAACCCGGAGAACAGGTCTGCGCTAGCACCAGCTGTTCAGGGTCCCGGCACGGCCAACGGGCCGCCATGTTCCCGCCTCCCGACTCTCACGAGCGCGCCCTCCCCACCGCTTCTCCGTCACAAAACTGCCTTGCCGCCCACCTCGTGGTCCGCGGCGGCTCTGGCCTAGACCGCGACCCCCCGGAACAAAAACACATCCTCCACCCGACTCCTCTCTCGCCCGCGCGCTCCCTGGGAAGGCCTTATTTAAAGGACGCGGCGGCACCGCCTCGACCCTGCGTGATGGCGTCACCAGTGACGCAGTGGGCGGGGCCCTCTCCAGATCCCCAGACTCCTGGTAGTCTGCCCTGGAAGCTGAGACAGGATTTGCTGGACACTCGCCTTGAGAGGCGGCTGCTGCTAAGTCGCTTCAGTCGTGTCCGACTCTGTGCGACCCCATAGACGGCAGCCCACCAGGCTCCTCTGTCCTTTGGATTCTCCAGGCAAGAATACTGGAGTGGGTTGCCATTTCCTTCTCCGGGCTGCATATTGTCCTAGAAAGTCCTCCACCTTGAGGGTATGGTAAGTTGGAAGGACAAGCACAGTACTGGAAATACCCAGACTTTGTTGTGACTTTACTCAAGTGTCTTAACTGACTCATCAATAAAATAGAGATATTGTGAGCACGGAGCACCTATTCAGCAGTTTTTTGAGAGGATTAAATGCATTTTCCTATACTTAGAAAAGCGCTACAACCATTAAGCTGTCTGTTTTTCTTGACTAGCAGCAACCTTTTACCAAGGAGGTTTGCTTGGTTACATCTCCCTTCCAGAATACCACATGTATACTGACCTGTCACCTTACCTCTTTGGTTCCTCAGAGCTGAGAGGCAGTCTCCTGGGTTATACTCTTCAGTAAGTCCCTAAATAAAATTGAAACTCACAGCTCTCATGTTGTGTGTTTATTTCAGTGGTGTGCGCACACACACACACACACACACACTATAGATACTATGGGAACCCAATGAGGAGGGAACTCATTCTGACTGAGACAATTTAGAGGCTACTTCAGAAAAGAAGTTTCATTTAGCTGGGTCTTGTAGGACTAGTAGTTCATTGGATAAAGGGGCTGTGGTTTTGGGGGTGTGAAGAGCACATAAGAATGAAACAGTGCTGCCTGGTGTGGGAAGGAGAACAGCTACTGTATCACTGTGTTGGGGAAGTGAAGGCCCTTAGATGGGGAAAAGGAAGGGGCCTAAGAGGGTCTTCCTACCATGCTAAAGAATTTAGAACTTTGTTCTTTGAGTTACAGGGAAAACACGGTGTGTGTGTGTGTGTGTGTGTGTGTAAAAGTTTTTATTGAGGTGTAATCCATGTTCCATAAAATTTACTTCAGTTATTCACTGATTTTCAGTAAGTGCACAGCTGTGCAACTCTCAACACTACCAAGTTTTAGAACATCTCCATCGCCCTGAGAAATCCTGTGTGCTCCTTTTCAGTTAATCTCTCTTCCCACCTCTATCTCTGGCCAAACACTAAGTAGCTTCATAATTCTACAAACTTGCCTTTTCTGGATGCTTCAGATAAATAGAATTATACAGTATATAGTCTTTTGCACCTGGATTCTTTTCTCCTAGTAGATCATCCATTTTTGAGGATCATCCATGTTGTAGCAAGTATTAATAATTGTTTTGTTGCTAAATGGTAGCACATTTATGTATATACCCATTTTGTTTATCCCGTCGACACAATGAATGTTAGATGGTTCCCACTTTCTGGCTATTATGAGTTATCTTGATGTGAATGATTGTATACAAGTCTTTGTGTGAAATTTGTGTTTTCATTTCCCTTGGGCAGATACATAGAAATAGAATTGTTGGGTTGTATGGTAAATTTGCGTTTGACTTTTTAAAACACTGCCAAATGTTTTTCAAAGTGATTATTCTATTTTATTCTGTGGATATTAAAGCAGAAGAAAGATTTTATTTCCATTTTTGCAAAAACTGAGAAATAAACTCGTAAGGGGTACAAGAAGCCAATTTCATTTTGAAAGAATTTACAAGAGTAGTTACTCATTTTGAGTTTATAAAATGGTTCAGTGGACCACAATTTCACAAAGAACTTTAAAATACAAGTACCTGGCTAAGTGAAGTTATCAGACTTGTTATGTGTATTTCTTCTTGTCAACCAAATCAAGATAGAGAAATGTGCAAGGTCATCTATTTTTTTTTTTTTTCTTAAATCAGTACCATGTTATTCTCCTACCCTTCAGCTAACAAGCTTCCTTTGCTTGATCTGGTATGAACTTGGCCATGAAGTGAAGCTGCTAACTACTTCATTCAGGGAATTTCTTCTGGAATTTACAATTATCCATGAGGTCTTTTCAAAGTGAGAATCCAGAAATAGCCCCCTGGCAAAGATGTTTCAATCTAGTAATTGATTCAGAAACTAATGGAAGAAATACTGTTGCCAATAGTAGTTTGTTCTAATTAGGCTTTTCAGCAATAAAGGATACTTCAAGTGAGGAGGAATTATCATTACTCCTGAAAAGCCAAAGAAATGCTGTCAGAACAGAATGACTCAAGTATTCAAATTTTTCTATTCAGAAGATAACAGTTTTGAAGTATATTTTATTGGGTTCTTTATTAGATGGTCTCTGGGCTAAAATAAGACCCAGAATTAACTGTTCATTTGAATGCCAATCTTTTATTTCTTTTTTTAATTTTTAAAATTTGAAGTATAGTTGATTTAAAATGTTGTGTTACTTTCTAGGTTATCACAGGATTTTGAATATAATTCTCTGTGCTGTTCCATAGGATCCTGCTGTTTATTTATTGATACACATAATAGTTTTTAACTGTTAATCCTAAACTCCTAATTTATCCCTCCCTATCCCCTTTCCTTTTTGGTAACCGTAAGTTCATTCTCTATGACTGTGAGCCTGTTTATATTTTGTAAATAAGTTCATTTGTATATTTTAGATTCCTCATTTAAGTGTTACACATGGTATCTGTTTTTCTCTTTCTGACTTATTTCACTTAATACAGTAATCTCTAGGTTCATCCATGTTGCTCCAAATGGCATTATTTCATTCTCTTTTTTTAAATGGCTGAGTCCATTGTATGTATGTACACATTATCTTTATCCATTCCTCTGTCAAAGGAGAGAGATTTAGGTTGCTTCCTTGTCTTGGCTATTGTAAATAGTGCTGCTATCTTTTTGAATTTGTTTCCTCTGGATATTTGCCCAGGAGCGAGATTGCTGAATCACATGGAAACTCTATTTTTAGTTTAGTTTTTTTTTTCCAACCTCCATACTGTTTTCCACATTGGTTGCACCAATTTCTCAGCAGTTTTTTTTTTTTTTCTTCACATTCACTCCATGGATGCTAGTTATTTATAGGTAGCCCCTAACTATCCCACAGAGAGAAGGTAATAATAACAGAAATAATTCCAAGTAGGGTAACTAAATAAGTATTTGTCTTTAGAATACAATGTATATTTTATGGAAACAGTAAAGAAAAAATGGTAAAAGATAGATGTGAGACTTGTTAGGGGGTGACTATTGTAATTAACTGTGAGGGAGGCTAAAATTAATTTTGTTCTGTAGGCAAAAAACAAGTCACAGTTGAAGCATCTTCTCCCCTACAAAGAAATCATTCTGGAATTAAAAATACTGTTTGAGAAACCGATCAGGCAGATAAATAACAAATGGATTACTGAGACATGACTATATCTTACTAGAGTCAATATTTCCCCTCCAAAAGAGAAAAAAATCCAGAACCATAGTAAACACACAAAGACTTTTGTTAACTCCTTAATCATAGATAAATGACATCAGGAAAACAAGCTCACAACTGATGGTGCAGGGAAAGGAAAAAGTGGCTGTTAATCTAGCAAGAGGCTTCTGCCACTCTTGGGTGTTTAGGTTTGCCTCCAGACAAACTGAGGATCCATTAATGTGATTCATGATGTTTGTTATATGCAGTGACTTTGGGGATCATTTCAAATATTTATTTTACTAAGTGCAAGAGATGCTTAGGAATGTTGGTGGAGCAAAAGCCCAACTCAGTTGCCTTTAGTCTGACTTCAGTCTGACTTCCAAATATTTTATAATGTCAGTGTCCTTGAGATTACTTTGAAAATAATTATGATGAGGCATTGCATCATTAAAATTATGTGATATTTAGTTGAAGTTAACTCTGTTGGTTTACTCCTATCTGATCTACTCAAGAGAAGGAGCCAGGCTGGGATGGTACAATGATAGCCCAGGTAATGTCAGATTTTTAAAAAGTCTTTGGCATCCTTAAAGCCTGTGGTATCATTCTGACATTCTCCTTTAATGATTTCTAAAGCAAAGATGACAAAGTGTGATGTGAGTTCAGGTTTTCTCCCCTCCTACATTCAGGGTAGATATCACCAATCAGTCATGGCACTCCTTTGAGAATCCTCATTTCTGCAATTCTGGCAGCTACTATCAACCAATAGACGTTTCCTCACAAGTTGAAATTTCCTTTGCCTTTTCTGATCAAAGGGTAGCTCGATCCTTGTATATGTTTTGTTCCCTGCAAAATAGAGATGAATTATATTTTTTTAAAGTACTACCTTATAGACCAGTACTTCTCAAATGTTAATATGCAAACCAATCACCTGGTGATTTTGTGAAAATACACATCCTGTTTTAGTAGGTCTGGGATAGTGCCTAGGTTTTTGCATTTCTGACAAGGTCAAGGTCATGAGTGATGCCAGTGCCACAGGTCTATGGACCCACTTTGGGTAGCAAGGTTGTCCTACTCCATTCTATGGAGACAGGCTAGAAAACTGTACATGCAACTCAAGAACCAAGAAAAAGAAAGAAAAATGAGGCAAGTGGTCCATTAGAAGCTGAAATTTTATTATAGGATAACAGTACATAAAGCACATCTAAAATTGATGTGTTCAATGCACTTTTAATAAAGGTAATGTAATATTAAAGGTACAGTTTCTAAGTACAATATAACAACATTCATATTAGAATGAAAATCGGAGTATTTAAAAGACAACATTAAATCTCTCTTTTTTACAGCTTGTATTTACAAAATGAATCAAAATATTTTTTTTTTTTAAATTGAGGACTCAATAAAATAACAAACGGCTGGAAATAAGCAGACTACTGTAAGAGTGAATTGAAAAGAAAACCCAATGTCAGTGAAAAGTTGGATGATCCTCTAATAAAGATCATTAGCAAAGTTTTAGTACAATACTATTTTTTAGGATTCCCATAAATGGCTTGCATTTTTAGTGTGGCAGAAAAGGAGTTTTTACATACTGTACACAAAACAGATAGCGCATATTTATAGGTACAGTATTACTGTTTCCGAACTTGCATGTATATTTACAGAAGGCTGAGTTTGTTACTCACAGAGTTTTGTGAAATTTGTGTGCTTAATCCTCAAGACCTACACACAATTAGAATCAGCATTTCACGTGGTCTTTGAAAATGTGGCTTTAAAACTTGGTTGTAGAAGAAAGTATTAACCATAAGGCTTGGCATACTTTATAAATTTACCAAAACAACCCAGGAAAAAAGTTGGAATTGGGGCACACTTGTTGTCATTTAACAATTATCAAATGCTGACATGTGCTGGCCACTGTGCAGACACAAAGAGATACTATCTCTATCCTTAGGAACCTTAGGATATGAAATGGTGCTAAAAAAAAAGTTTCAATCCCTTTCTAAGCAAAGCAATAAGGAATGAAATGATTTGTATTCAAAGAGATTTCTCCTTAAACTGTAGCCAATTCACTTTAAAAGGTTAACTATTAGCATTAGCTCTCATTAACCACATGATTGCATTTATAATTAAGGTAACAGCAACTCTTCCATAAAAATGGAAAATTCTAGAATTGTGGGTAAATATTCAGTGCATGGAAGCCAATAACCATGGCTTGAGAATTTATCACCTTCAATTACAAAAAGTGCAGTAAACAGAAACATTTGCTCTATATTTATAAATTGCTCAAAAATCTTTGCTAAAGATCTTACAAATTCAGTAATATTACAGAACAATTCTAATCAATATTTAATAAGGTTAACTACATCCTTAGTTAGATATTTGATATACGTGGATTTTTTTTTTAAAGAAAGCCAATAGGTCTTGGGAGAACAGGTGAAAGAATTAACTAAGCTCATTATTAAATGACTTTTAAATGAAGGTCCTTCACTCAGTTCATGGAACTGGTTGAAGTCAAGTTAACACAGAACATCCCTTGTCAAAGCTGCTTTATTGCCCATGTTCTGCCATGATAGCAGATGTCTCTATACTTCTCATGGCTCAGGTAGGAGGGGAAAGGTTTATTCTGCCATCAAGCCAACAAGGATATTTTACATAAATGTGTATTATCTATTATAGGAGCTAAGTACACAACTCTGTCAGGTGCCAATAATAAGGTGCCTTAGTAAGAAAAAAAATAATACTCCATTAAACTAGAGTGTTTCTTTAGGATCTTGAAGGCCTGGCAAATTATTTTTCAGCTTAGGAGATATGGTATAAAGCCAAGTAGCAAACATAAAGTAAATGCTAATACATTTTCATATATCCATATTTATAAACAAATTCACCCTATAGATGTCAAATATCCATACTAAGGAAGTAATTTTATCCTAATTAAATACACTCTAGAATAATTTATATCATGATATTATGTATTTAAAGAGAAAAGCATGTCCCAAATCCAGCACTCTGATACAGCTGCCAGTTGGGCACAGGTAGATATATATATATGTATATATATACAAATATATAGTTATACTCAGTGAAATTAACAAGACCCAAAGGTGGTATTGTCTAGGAATAAAAGGGTTTTTTTTTGTTGTTGTTGTTCACAAAAGTAACTTATCTAGCACCACACATCAGAAAAACACAAAAATAGCACACTCTAGTTCTAAACAGCTATGTCTAAAATAGATTATATAGTAAAACCAGTATTATACAGCATATTGTGGATTTGATAAACAGATAAATATTTGCACTGAGTAGGCTGTTTATAATATAACATTTTCTTATCTATACAGAATGAAAGCCAAAAAGTTAACTGTATAGAGATGTGCAGAACAACATTAAATATTATGACTCAAAAGCAGGGACGAAGGTAAATTTGAAAGAAGAGTAAGAGAGAAAATGTTTACAGGCCATTACAAGTTCTTAAGTTAATAGTAAATAAGGAATCAATTGCTCAAGTTGAAGAAAGCAGTAAACAAGAGATTGCATTTACATGCAGATGTCTAAAATTTGTATTTTTTTAAATCTATGCACAAAAGTCATTTGTTTTATTGCTTGACATTCAGTTATGGCTAGATTATTTAACCTATTTTTTTTGTACTTTGGAAACAAGAATATTGTTAAAGGTGCCATAAAAATGGACAACATTGAAAACGGTTTGCAAATAAACCACCTAACACTGCAGTTCTTTATACATATTAAAAGCCTTGTCTGGGGTTTGTCGTATGTTAAATATATTTAAACTGGGAAAATATGTTGTTGCTTGAAGCCTCCCATTGGCCCAAACATCCAATACAAAAACACATCTCCACAAAAGGAGCAGGCAGACAATACAGGTACATTTAAAGAAGCAGCCAGCTAATGTCCTAATGTTTAAAAATTTACCACTGTTTTATATGAGATTTCAAACCATTGTGGCTAAGAAGAGAGTTTTAGATTCAGGAAGATGTGTACAGTACATATAGATTTGTGTGTGTGTGAAATCATATTCACTATATTGCTCAAGAATTATCTGCATTTACATATGCAATCTGTTCAATGATAACCAAGTTCGTAGGAATACTATTCATCCATGTTAAAGTAATAACGAGGAGAAAAGAATCACACACGAACACTGCAAAGAACTTAGTTGCTCTCGGAGAACAACGTAATGGCACATGCAGCATGTCAAAGCTAATAGGAAGCTATATTTCATCAGTTCTTAGAAGGGAAACAGAAAAAGATGTGTGATGTTTGTTGTGGCAAACACTAAATGTCAACAGCAAATATGGATTTTCTAGGCATCTCCTTAAAATTCTCACATTCACCTTCTTAATACAAGACTCCATGTTATGTTGCATTGCTGAGAAGACATTGTTTCTATTTGGACTGAATATTCTGTCATTCATTTATAAATAAATAAATGACTGAACGTATTTATTGCTCTAAGTTCTGAGGGTCTGCTTAAACATGGAGATCCCCTCCATCTACAATATCTCCTTAGCATGAAGCCAGGCTTCCGGATTATTTTAAAAACTGTACTGAGAGCCTGACAAAAATGAGCTCACTTACACAAGCAAACAGACCCAGAAGTGAAACCAACTACTTTGTAAAGATAGTGCTTGCCAGCCTTATCTTAAGAATAAACAATAATAGGAAAGTCTCTTTCATCAAATCTGGTGGAATCTCTTTAATAATACTAGTGTTTTGGAAATACAATGAAGATGTGTATCATGGACAGTTAGTAATAGATGATGTACTGTTGCAACTGCATTTATGGGCATATACCCTGATCTGTAGGATAAAGTTGTTTTTATGGGCTTCTGCTGTGTCATATCTTTGTAAGAACTGGGAACTAAATGGTATAATGTGTATGTCAATAACTTCTGTGTGTGTACGTGTATGTGTGTGTATGGGGAGAGAGAGATTTCTGCCAGTTTTCATAGTCTTTATCATCAAAACAAGGTGATGGTTTCTTTTTTATCTAAACAACATGGAAAGTTATCCTAAATTTTGCTTTTCCTTGGGGATAAGAAAACACGTAAAGCTTCTTCTGAAAGTGTACTCTAGGTGTGGAAGAATCAGAGCAAACAATTACACTGAGGTTCACTGAGGTTATGGAAAGTAACATATTGAAATAATTACTTTCAAAATATTTCAAAAACATAAAATGTTACCCTAAAAGCTGGCTCATGTTGCTGTTACATTGGTGGGTTTTGTTTGTCTTTATAGCCATTTGCTCTTATATTAACTCAACAGATGACAAATGTGGAAGTAGAAGACAGTTAAAATCCCCCCAAAAGGAATTTTTTTGTTTGTTTCTAGAGGAGAACACAGTGAAAAAAGGAGTTACTTGCTGGTATTAAAAAAAAAAAGTTTCATCTTTTACCTCTCTCACTGCACTGATAGGCAGGGCTCTTATCTCACAACTGCTTCTAAAAATTTTTATCCTACTATATAGAATTTGAAATACCTTTTAATATATAATGCTATAAATAAAATCTATCAATAATATTTTAATTATTAGAGAAACAGTGAGTGAAGTATGCAGGACTGTGTACGTTGAATGATGCTCTTGGTTGGTTATGACCTATTAGTTTATCTTTTGAACATACTGGCATCACTTTATACTGCTCTGGAAGTTATTCAATGTTTTTAAGCACATAAGACTGAAGAACATATACATTTTGAACAAAACAAAATGAACAACAGTGAGGTTTACACACACACAGTTCTACACAGTTCACTTGTGCCTTGGAGGGATAGTATTATCATAATTATTAACAATACAAAACAATTTTGTCCCAGTAGTACTGGCCACCCTGTTTTAAGAGTTTTAGAAGATCCCTGAGCGCATTGTTTGTTTCTTATAACCCGAACTCCAAAATGATAGGGCTTCTATTATTGATATCAAGATGGATTGTCATTCACAGTAAGTCAATCGTAAGGTGCTTATTTACCCATTTTTTTTCCCACCAATCAGCACAAAGAACTGTCAGAAAATAATTTTTTATTATCTTCAAATAATAGCATTGGAAGGACACATGATTTAAACAATCAATGTTTGAAACAGTGGCTTTAGGATTATTATCTGGCTGCCCCTCAACAATAACAAGTGATTCAATCGACATTCCTTAGCCAAAAACAAAAGGCAAAAAAAAAACAACCAAAAACAAAACAAGAAACAAAAACCAAAAAAACTGTACAAATATGTAATTTTCCCTGAGGGATCAAAGTACACCTGGAAGTGCTCTATGTACATATTGCACTAGAGAGGAATGAAGAACATGTGCAAAAAAGCAACAACGAGAGAAGCTTACATCCTACTTAAACCTTTTCATTAAAGATTCTACTAGGTTGTTTTGCATTTTGGAATGTCGGAACACAAACAGCTATTCCTTAAGTCTAAAACTAAAAACACGTATTTCTACTATGGCACATTCAATGAAATAAAAAGTTCTCCAAAGACAGATAGACAAATTCCATCAAGAAAATAATACAAAGTTTGTTTGTTTGTATTTCTTTTTTTAGAAAATTACATTACTTTCTTTCTTTGTTTCACATTACAAAATCTTTTTTTTCTTTACACAAATCACATTTTATTGCAGGAATATTTCAAGTGCCATCAAATATTTATAGAAGGGTTAAAAAAATAGAAGTCTCTCTAAAGTGGTCCAGACAAGGCTTTGTATAGAATAAATCTTTTTTTTTTCCATCTTCTAGTTTTGATTTAAGTATTTTGAATACATTTTCTTTTCCATTGACACTTAGTAGCCTAGAAGCGGTCCGACACATACACATCATACATACAAAAACCACATGCGCGCGCGCACACACACACACACACACACACTCCCTCCTCACCTGACCCTCAGCCCATCCCCATACGCTCACAGAGATCTGAATATCCACACTATAAAGAACAACCAAACTTAGAAGCAGTGTCTTAAGTAATGTTTTCTTTAAGTTAGAAAGGGTGAATTAGGATGCTGAAGACTTAAAAAAAAATCCACACCTTTAAAGCAAATTAGGATGCTGAACACTTAAAAAAAAAATCCATAGCTTTAACCACAATTTGCAAACTGCCCCCAAAAGCACTTTCATCTGCACTTTTGATTTCATTGTGACCAAGGCCAGTTTCTTCACAACACAATGCAACCATTTGGACACCACTGTAACCGAAGGTATTCAGGCTTTGTGCAAAAGCCTTATTTACCATGCGTTTAAAAATTGTATAAGAGGCATTATAGCAGTCAGGATAACAATGATGTGATTCCAATCTTTAAAAGACTATTGGACATTTACGTTTAGGCAATTTTAATTACAAGAACGATTAAGAATAATTGTTCTATATCACCAAGTATTTTGTGTCATCACACAGGTATTTCTATAATAAGGAAGAAATTAAAAATACAAAGTTTTCACATCCTTCTCTGCACTTCATATTTTTTCAACAAAAATTGTTTAACTTCAGATCCCAACTTCGATCCGTGTAATAGTTGTTCCCTCATCTCACCGAGCACGCCTCTACGACTCTGTTCCTACACTGTCGATGTACTTCATCTTAAAGTCCACACCCTGTTTTTCTTTCACAAAGACCTAGTAGCAGCATCATGTCAATGTATCTTGGTTTACTCCAAAAGCAATGTCACCATGGAGTGACTTACTGAGATTAGAGCATTTTTGTTTTTTGCATTAGGTACATGCAAAATCCTTTCTGGGAAAAGAAATTTATGTTCAACATTGTATTCTCTCTCACCCTCAGAGAAGTCCAATTAGCTCTCATCATTTCACAAATGGACACTGGAATTAGGTTTAGTTGCTCTTTAATGCACTAGCACCTGAGGCTGGTCATATTCAGAAAGCTTTGGTTAAAAAGAGGTTAATAGACTTTAATAAAATCATCCCCAAATTTAGTGAATCAAAATGACAAAAAAACAAAAACAAACCCAAAGCAAAATAAAACACACTGTTTCTTCCCAAAAGGAGAAACAACGGGGGCGGGGGTGGGGTGGGTGGGAAGGATGAATAAATAACTGAACTAAAGTTGGTACTCTATTCAGAGTATAAATACTATTGATTTTTCAAGGAACTATGTTTATTTAAATTAAAAATTTGATTTAACCCTTCTTGCCCAAATATAAATACTATACTTTGATTGTTACCTCTCTAGATAAAGTCACATAAAGTTTTATATGCTTGTAAGAAATTTAAGTAAATACTATTCTCATCTTCTACTTATGCTTAAACCCTTACTGTATTTTTGAAAAAAAAAAAAAACAACTTTTGTTAAAAGATGTTATTTAGGCTTCATACACACTTCTGTGTGAATAGTTCCTTCCCCTTTTCCAAGTCCCTCAGGAAACAAGTCAGAAAGTCAGTGGAGTTAAAAACAGAGTGGAGGGCTCTGGGTGACCCAGCAGGAGTTGAATTCCTGCAGAAGATTGGAGGATGGGGTAAGAAACCCTGGTGGTAGAGGAGATCCTTTCTTCCCTGTAAAAGGGTGCTAGGAAACGCTCACCTTTACACTATGGGAAGATGTTCTCTCTTCTCTATAGACATGGTCTTTGATGTCAGGCCAGAAGTTTGAATCCCACTCCAAGTGTGACTAAAATCATCTAAACGCCTATATTCTCAAAGGTCACTTATTTTGGAATATGCACACTTGCCTTATCAGACTGTTCCTTTCCCCTTCCCCCCCACTGGGAATTATGTAAAAAACAAAAAACACACACATACACAAAATTAAACAAAAACAACTCAATATTTCTCACCTGAATACAAAAGCCAAACTGTCTTCTAAAGATTTAATAAAATAAATTACAGTCCACAGTTTTCTAGTGAAGATAAATACAAAAGAAAATGTTTGCAGCTTGCATCGACTTCACTTTAAAGACTTAACAATAGTCAACATTTAAATAACAGAAACTGGTTCAACATCATATGTTTCCTTTGCCCTCCTGTCCACTGACTGTGAAATATGGAGAAGAGTGTTCTAGAATGACACCATGGAGAGGCAGTTAGTCTAGAAACCATTCACTCTGAAAGTCTCAGGGTTCCTAGATGATACCAAGAACATAACATTCATGAACAAAATGCTTCATGTCTTCACACATGGGGAGTGTGCGTTTGCTCCAGACGAAATCTTTGGGTCCTTCTTCTACTAAAAGCTAGATTCTGATAAATATTCTGGTTACTGATCTGTTCTTAAAGCCTAAGAATTCCAAGTTGAGACTGAGTCTACTCAACTGTGTAAAATGAGCACCCCCCCCCAATCTCCATGAGGTGGCATGTTCAAAAACTTTTGAAAAATACTGTGCATGAGGGTGTAAATCCACCCGAATCAATCACTCAACTTTGTATGAAGCATAAACACATCTATCCTTAAACTTATCCAAAAGCAAAGTACAATTTAGGGAGAGTTTTATGTCTAATTCCAAATTCACATGTAAAAAAAAAAAAATTAATCCAACAGCATGATTTCTAGATATGACCAGCCAGTCTTTTAAAAATAATTGTGTAAACAGCAGCATAAATACCTCCCGACGTACCTTCCAAGCCTTCTCAGTTAAACTTGTGTTTCTGGTGCACATGCGACACGACAGTGAACACGCTAGCATTTAATTTAAAGAAAAAAGGTGCAAAATGAAAGTGCCTTATCAATTCAACAGGAAAAGCTACTCCAGTAACTACATTTTATATTAATTAAAACAATATATAAACAATATCTCTTTTTAGCTATATATAGTCTTCATGCCCATTTACCCTGTAATATATTATAATGCTATTGTTGCTAGTGCCATGGACCCTTTTCGTGCCATCCTGCTGACTGGCAATAATCGGTGAAAAAAATAAAAACTTCCTTCATGAGACAAAGAGCAAGTTGTGCAAAGTAATGCCGCAACCTCCGCTATGCACACCAGTCACCGATTAGTGCTGGACCCTCTGTGGTTACCGACAGATGGGTGACTCTGTAGAAAGTCTGTGGGCAGTGAGCTACAAGAAAAGGACATCTTCCAACTTTAGTACCCGCCTTCTGTTGTAAACAGAGGTCAACGATCAAGAAGTCGAGACAGAAAAAGGGTCCATATCTGTAGGCATAATGGAAATCATATGCATGAGAAAAACAAGTTCAACTTTTATTTGTTTTCATTGTTTCCCCTCCTTTGCCTGACCCCGATCACCAAAGGATGTGCAGTGTGTTGGCGCTCCAGGTCTGTGCAGGGCCATATAAAGTGTCTCGGTTAATTGATTTGTTTGCTTTTCATTGTTTGGACTTCAGACATTCTAGAAGTGCTTAGGTGATACATTTACCCATCAATCTGCATGGCTGGCTCAAATTCTGAAGTGAACAACTCCTTGTATAATGGAGGAAAATGAAGTCGCACAATGTCTGGGTATATTGCTTTAAACGCCATTAGCTTTTCTGTATGCCGTCCACATAAGGCTCTTAATGTAGACACCTTGCATATCAGCTGTAAGTGCAAGAAAGGACACGGGGTCAGAAGAGAAGTGATGTGAGAATCAAAAATCAGGGAATCTCGACAATCGTCACAACACTGTTTACAAAGATGAAACATACTTGAAACAGCTTAAACATCTAGTAATAGAGGGATGGTAAAAATAAATGATATACTCATAGAATACCAGGTATATGTTAAATATGATTTTGAAGACAAATATTGTCTTCAATAATTTGTAACCCGAAAAGATGATCATAAGCAAAAGAACTCAAGTCTCTTACTTCCTCCTCCTATTCCAACATGCTTTCTGCTCTATCATCCTGAACCCTGCCTTTTACCCCTGGGGAAAAGGAAGAGATGTGGTGAGAGAGAACAGAGAAGTGGGCCAAGGGGCAGCCACGGGGAGACAAAGTCACTGCCACTACAGGCAAAGCCATCTTTAGATATTTTATGCAAAAGGAATACTAGCCAACTCCAACAACAAGTTTCTTCGCTAGAAAGAGCTCTACCTAGAACAAAGCAATTCTGGGTCTGAGCAAAAGGCCCTGGTTTGAAAAAAAAAAATAAGTTAACAGGACTGGTGGAGTCTCAGCACTGACTGTTTACCTGCTGAGGACAGTAGCATGACTTGCACAAATGCTTTTTAAACTCTAAAGCACTGTACAGCACAAAATATCCAACTCAGAATCATCCTAAGAAATGTTTCACCAGAGCATCGATCTTGACCATGTGTTATGTGTTAGGTGCTCTCTATAATCAAAGACCCTAATGGTATCCTGGCACTGGGGCAAGAAGATGAAGGGTTCTTCTTCCATTTCCCATTCCTGCCTCAGTGTCTCATTTAATAGATGCAAAATCAAAAACAAATTGCAATTAACCCCCAACTTCTCCTTTCTGACCTTGCCTAGCTATCAGGAGAAAAGAATGAAAGTAAACAGGAAGAAAACCCCAAACCTTTCAAATAATCATCTGGAACAATAAAACAAATAAAATAATCCAAGAAGAACAGATTTTTCTAAGACTAAATACATACTACTAGCACTAGCACCAAAGGATATTAGCCTATTTTAAATTGCCATCCTAATTATATCTTTATTGTGAAAGATAATAAGCACAAATGAAATCTTCTGTTTTGCATACAGGGTAGTAATGAGAAATTGATGAAGAAAATACAAAAGTCATTTACTGTTGATTATTAATGAATTTAATGGAAATAGAACTAAAATTAAAATAGACGGTTACTCTGGTTGCTTTAGTCCTTCATCACTTCCTTCTTCTAAATTCCAAGATTTAAATTCTAAGTTCTCTAGTTTATATCAGTGTGGAACATTAACTCTGCTTTCTGCCCATCTCTTATGGAATAGTTGGGGGAGGGTTTCAGAATGATTAGTGCTTTAAAAAATATTCTATCATTGCTCCATTATTCCAGGACACTTTATAACCAATGATAATAAATAGAACTTAACCTGAATTTTGGCACAAGAGAATTTTCTGAAATGGAGATACTTCTTTCTTTTCAGTAGCTTGCCACTTACTGAGGATTCTGGGGTCTGGTGGGATGACTTACAAACATGATTGGTGTGATCATTGGCAAGAGGTAATCAGCTGTGTCAATTGGAAACCTTTGGCTCTCACCTTTGTTAGTATGCCATCTTCTCGGTGATTCTTCTGTAGGACATGTTGAAGAGCTAGCTGAATTTTCTGTTGCAGCTTTTCGATTTTTACCTTTTCCTGCAGCCATGAGCGATCTAAATGTGAAAAACCAGACTCCTTAGTATTCTTCCAATTGGTGTCAGAACACCCAATTCCTCCTGACTCTTAGATATAGATTATTACACCACAATACAGAGTCAGGGACTACTAGGCCACTTTCACCCCTCATTCAAAATTTGCTCCTAAAGAAGAAGAACACTAATCTACGACACAAAACAGAGTGCTAAGCCTTTCCATTTTTACTGACATCTGAAGGGAAGGAGGGTCCTCCTCTTCCAAAAAGATAGTCATTTCAATCTAAAACCATGCTCAAACAAGTGCAAATGAAACCACCACCACCCCTCAACACTTTCTGAAAGTTACATTTCTGAAGGAAATACTCATATCAATTCTCCTAGCCATTCCAAAAAATATGAAAATTGTCTTAAGAGTACAAGGCAACTAAAATTGTCAAGAGAAAGCCAAATTAATTAAGGGCTGTTAGTTTAGGATAGAGTTGAAGGAGTGTTTTGGGCCTAGAAAAGAGGACAACAGTCTCAAAGGCCCCTCGCTGAATCATCTAACTTCGGAGAAAACAAAGCATAACTTTAGTTCCATCCTGATGCTCCAGGCCAGTTGCATCTATCTGGGACTTACCACCCCCTGTCCGGAAACCTACCAGCCCCTACACCCGCCCAGAAGACTCATCACCCCCTGCCCAACTACAAGTGTCATCTCAACAAAAGAATACTCAAAATATCCCGCCTGATTGACGTTTCCCTTATCGCTTCCACAAACCTCCCTATAAGTATGAAGCCTCCCTGATCCCTGGCGCTCAGCCTGGTCGTTAGGCCGACTGTCGCCCCTCCTTGCCTGAATAAAGGTAACCTACTTCTGTTGAGGTCGTCTTTCCTTTTCTGCCTCGCCGGAACTATGCCTTACAAGAGTCTTTATGACTAAGAATTCCAAAAAGAAGATAGCAAGTTTTCAAAAGTGATTATCACCAAGAAGCAGTACTGGTTAAAAACAGAGATTAAATTCAGATAAACTTGTGGATGACATCCAAATGGACTTTAAGAAAAAGGAGAAGATTTTAAACACCACATTTTCTTGGAGATTGGTGTTTAAGGACGGCAAGCCTACTCTGCCACAGCCTTTCTCTTGTTATCAGAAGGTTAACTGTAGACAGGATTTTACTCAATTCTCATCTCTTAAGAGTTTATCAGAATGGCATGAGGTCTTCTTAAAATAGTACATGTACAAATGTGTGTATCAGAGGGATTGTTACCTGAAAAACTGAAAATTAGATTTTAACAAGGGTGGCAGTCTCTCTTTGTATCCCCCTGAATATACTATAGCCGTTATAAGTTGTGTACTTGTAAAAATTCTTTACCTGGACAATTTAAAAACCGTTGTATTTGGTTATCTTACCTGCTGACATCAGGACAAATGCAGAAAATAATGCAATTTCATCTTCAGTCAGGTGCATAGAACATAAACTCTTTCCAAATTCAAATACAAAGCTAATAAAGTCTTCACAACCTGCCAAAATTAAAGATAGGTTAGGATTTTAGTTATTAGCCTAGAAAAAAAGATGGAAAAAAGTGAAGAGAGATCTAGTAGTTGAAGATCAGAGAGAATACTAATAACATTTCTTGTAGTGTAATACTTTCAAACCTTAAAAGAAAAAAACAGTTTAGCCACCATCACCATTACTATCAATATCATCATTCACAATGAGAGGAAACTTTAAAAAATATTGTAATTTAAGATATATACATGTATTCTTTTATTGATCACACCATATGGCATGTGGGATCTTAGTTCCCTGAACATGGATTTAATCAGTATCCCCTGCAGAGGAAGCATAGCACCTTAATGACTGGATTGCCAGGGAAGTACCATTGACAGTGAACTTTTATTAGGTGATTACTACGTTAGGTGCTGCTCTGAGAGGATTCTTTGGGCATTCTATCAATAATACAACAGCCCTATGAAGAAAGTATTATTGTTACTATCCCCACTGTAAAGACAAGGAAACAAACTTGGGAAGAAAAGGAATGTACTCAAGATTCCACAGATAGGAAGTAACAGCATGAGATTCAAAGCTAGATGCCTAACTTCAGGGCCCACACTCTCAACCACAGAGCCTAACAGCTATAGTCTGAGATGCTAATTTCACTCATTTTTTGTTTTCCTTAAAACAAACAAGCATGTTAAAACAACATGCTTAAAAATGAAAACAAATGACACTTTATGGTAGTAAAACCATTATAATTATTATAGAACTGAAAACACAGAATGTGAAAGTCCCATAAAATAAAAATCCACCCCCCAAAACTGGTTAAGTTTGGTGTCTGTTCTTTCAGATTTCCATATTATGTGCATATAATTAAATGTCAATGGGCTATTCTCAAGTATATATACCTCTCAAATATATATTCTCAAGTATATATATGCCATTTACTTGTTTTTGAAATCATTTAACAACATATCTTGGATACTATCCCAATTTTAATGACTTTATCTCACTTTATTTAAATTATAGACATCTAAAATAATTTATTTCTAAGGTATATGCCATAGTTTCACTTAACTATACTTTCTTTCTTTGATATCTCATTAACATTGTTATTTGAGGGGTATGGAAGGGCAGACTTTCAGATCTTTGCTTGATTTATGTAGTAAATCATATCTTCCAGTTTACTGAATAACATATCCCCTGCAAACCTGGTTCTTAAAATCTGGAAGGGAACTGGAAGAATATATAACATAAATTTCTTTGATGACCAAATAGATAAAATGAAACTCAAGACCTTTACATGTCATATGGACACAAAGCATTTGAGCTGTGTAAATTTTCTATGGTAATTAATTAGAAAGTATTATTAACACAGGTATGCATTAGTGTATAACATCCTTTAACTCTTATATCCAAAAAAACCCATGATTTCCATTTTGTTCAAGAGCTATCACCCAACTCCCAACTTTTCCCCTAGCCCTGATTTGAAGACGTTTTCTTACCTAAGGATTTGAAGACATCGGGGCTAGCATATTTCCCATCGAAGTACACGGTATTGTTCTGAGAGTCAAAGGCACGGCACATTCTGATAAATACCACCTCTAGAGAACCTGAGCAAAGGCAGAAATGGAATAGGTTATTCTGTCTTGGTGAGTAGATTTTGACCTTAGAGACCCCTTTCTGAGTCAACAGGGCTGGGCTTAGCCCATGGGCATGCAGTCACCTTATCTCTTTACTTAAAAGGGCAGAGTTCACTAGAGTAATTAAAGACTTCTGCCTAAGCTAAGGCCTGTATTACGTAAGAGAGATTGTGTCCTACAATAATCCAGTCTTGGAGTTGCTACAAACACAAGCATGCGTGCATGCTCAGTTGTGTCTGACTCTTTGCAACCCCATGGACTGCAGCCCTCCAGGCTCCTCTGTCCATGGAATGTTTCAGGCAAGAATACTGGAACAGGTTGTCATTTTCATACTCCAGGGGATCTTCCTGACCCAGGAATGGAACCAGCGACTACTGGGTCTCCTACACTGACATGCGGATTCTTTATTATTGAGCCACCTGAGAAACCCAGAAACACATAGACTCCTGTTATTAAAACAAACAAACAAACAAAAAGCCAGGGATATCTCTCTGAATTCCATAAACAGCCATCTTCCTAACAACTTATCAAAACCTCCTGAGGGCCTGGGGCACAGAAACGAAACACAGGTGATGGTTAGGGCTGGGGAATGCAGGTGTCTTTTAAATTAATCTTTTTTTTTAATAATAATTTTGTTTTCATTTATTTTTATTAGTTGGAGGCTAATTACTTTACAATATTGTAGTGGGTTTTGTCATACATTGACATGAATCAGCCATGGATTTTCATGTATTCCCCATCCCTATTCCCCCTCCCACCTCCCTCTCCACCCAGTTCCTCTGGGTCTTCCCAGTGCACCAGGCCCGAGCACTTGTCTCATGCATCCAACCTGGGCTGGTGATCTGTTTCACTATAGATAATATACATGTTTCGATGCTGTTCTCTCGAAACATCCCACCCTCGCCTTCTCCCACTGAATCCAAAAGTCTGTTCTGTACATCTGTGTCTCTTTTTCTGTTTTGCATATAGGGTTATCATTACCATCTTTCTAAATTCCATATATATGTGTTAGTATGCTATAATGTTCTTTTTCTTTCTGGCTTACTTCACTCTGTATAATGGACTCCAGTTTCATCCATCTCATTAGAACTGATTCAAATGAATTCTTTTTAATGGCTGAGTAATATTCCATGGTGTATATGTACCACAGCTTCCTTATCCATTCGTCTGCTGATGGGCATCTAGGTTGCTTCCATGTCCTGGCTATTATAAAGTGTTGTGATGAACATTGGGGTGCACGTGTCTCTTTCAGATCTGGTTTCCTTGGTGTGTATGCCCAGAAGTGGTATTGCTAGGTCATATGGCAGTTCTATTTCCAGTTTTTTAAGAAATCTCCACACTGTTCTCCATAGTGGCTGTACTAGTTTGCATTCCCACCTCAAATTAATCTTTTCACAGAGAGAAGAAGCAAAATGGAGGGAATGTTTCCTTCAAAAATCTCAAACATTTAAAAAAAATCCCTTAGTTTCTGCAAAGTGAAACCTGAGCTATTATCATTTGGAGAAAAACTGTTCATGACACCTTCCTTACCAAGCATTTCTTTAATAAGCTGGTGAAAGCAGGTTAGGAAGAGATCTCAAAATTCACTTGCAAAGCACATACCTGCTTTGAGAAGCACAATTTGATCGTTTTGACATAGTTCCATAAATCCATCAATGCGTTTGGCAAACTCCACCACGTATTGTATAGCTTCTGTAATTTTGATGGCACACAATTGCCACATCACCTCCCGCTGCTGTTGAAGAGGGAAATACATTAACATCCACAGTTACCCATATCCTTGACACAGTTGTTCTAAGTTTTCCTATTGTGTACAATCCTTCTTTGGAAATAGATTCCCAAAAGCTAGAGGATTTAAGAATAAACAGTTGGCCAGTTACTTGGGTTACAATGATTGCTTCCAAGTTCTTTCTCATCTCCTTCAAGTCCTCTCTTGCCATCTTGTTAGCAAAGGGTAGGGGGGAGATGTTATGGGCATATATGCAGCAGCAGATGAAAACCCATGTGAGGAAAGTCACGCATGCCACTGCTTTAACCCTGGGCCACAGAGAGCGGGAAAGTAGAATCTCCTTTTAAGCAATTACTTAGCCTCGGGGAATTTCATACCACTTTACTTGAGGAAGACAAGAAAGGGGGAGTCAGTTACATTTTCTGTGCGCCTGCTATGAGCTGGGTGCTTTCTGACATCCTTGTCTCATTTCACTTTCACAAGAACGTTTTTCCATTTGCCATAAATGAACACAAACACTCAAAGAGGTTTCACAGCCAGGAGGTACTGCAGCTGGGATTTAAACCCCAGCATTTCTGGCTCTGAATCCTATTTTGCACACCTTGTGGCTGTTTAATGCTTTCCTGCTTCCCATTGTAACTGTGGCTGCTGGTGTTATCTCAAAGGCAAACAAGGTGATATGCTGCTATTTCCCAACCTGTCGTGCTTAATTCCTTTTTATATAGCCACTCTCCAATTTAGTTACAGGCTAACCTAGGTCTGTCTTGCTGCTCACTTACTTCCCCAATCGTAGTTTAAGGCTGTTTCCACCAATATAAGAGGGTGGGAGAAGTACTGAATTAGGAGCCAGGGCTCATGGTCTAGTCCTGATGTTTTCAATCTCCAGCCATACACTAAGGGATGTTAGCTTCCTTGAACGTTAAATGAAGAGGAGGATTAACCTCAATAATCTCCACGGTACTTCCTAAGCCAGCATTTCCATGATTTGGGGGTGGGCGGGGTGTGTGTGTGTGTGTGTGTGTGTGTGTGTATGTGTGTGTGGAAATCAAAGCATTTTCTTTTACTAAGGGCAGAATGGATAATTAAATGTCCCCCTTCTCCAGCCCTGCCCTGAGCAGTGTGTTTTATAGAAAAAAATGAGTGCCAGCAGCACTACTTGTCAGCCTCATATTGCTAGATTCAGGCTGGAGTTAGGATCATAGCTTCCAAATCTCTTTTTTTTCTTTTAACACATATTCTCTAAACTCCTTTTTTTAACCTCTGAAAGCATGAGGCTAACATTATTTTACGTCAACTTCTAGACCGTGAAATCTCCCATTGTGACATTGGGAAAAATCCCAACTCATTGAGGCTTTTGGAAGCAACTTAATCTAGCCCCCAGTAGATAAGTGATGGGACAAACATGTACAGTTATCAGAACAACAGAATCTCTGTGCTATTTCTGAAATTTTGCACAGTGACATTCCAGTAAGGCAACAAAGCCCCAGGAATATAATCAGCTCTGGAAGAAAGATTATTAAGTAGAAATCTGCTATCTGATGAAAGACATTCATTTTTTGGTCTGTTTGTATTCACATCTTCTACATGTCCCAGCGTTGCCTCAATCTTAGGTAAAACTGTTCAGAGCCTACCTTGTTTTGATAATTCTCAATCTCTTCCTGCAGAAAGGTCTGCCACGTTATCTGCTGGAGCTCTTCTCTCAAGTATTGGCAAGTTTCCAGATGTGATTTAGATATATTCTGTGCAAGGTGTTCTAAGGAGAAAAACAGGAGATCACAACATGAAAAGTCATTCTTCTTTGGATAATCAGTGTTTTACTTAGTTATTCAATTTAAAATGTAACAAGTACAAAGCAACAGGCTGAACCAGGTTTAATTATCTTGACATATTTCAGTAAGTAATCTGGAACTATTCTGCGTTTTAGAGCAGGAAGAAGGACAGGCAAAGCCAACATTTAACAATAAGACTGCATGCCTTCAAAGAGCCTGCTAATCTTGACCACCTTCTGTGCCTTACACTAGTGTCTGGGTGTGAGCAAATATCGACCTAGACAAGTGTGAAAAATGACTGACACAACCTCTACTTGGCATTTTTATGAAGATACATCTGCCACATACATTTATGGGGGGGATTACTCTTGAAAAATTAGCCAATGGTATTTTTTATGACGACAATTATGTGTGGTGTTTGTTTTTCCTGCAAAATTCAGAACAAGCATTGCTGAAAGCCTACCCAGTCGCTATATATAGTGTGGTGGTTAAGAGCTGGACTTTGCAGCCAGATTGACTGGGTTGGAATCTCAGCTGTGCTGTTCAGTAGTTCTGTGATCTTAGGTAAGTTACTTCACCTCTCTGCTTCAGTCTCCTGATCTGTAAAACGAGAAAATAGTACCTATTTCATAGGGCTTCTGTGAGAATTAAAGGAATTGAGCACTCAGAATAGAGAGGATAACACAGCACCTGTTACAGAAAACATTTGTTCTCATACTGAAGTGTAAGGATTTTGAAGACATTAAGGAAATAGAAGCCAAATAATTTCTCAAGGAACTTATAATCTGGTGAACATGTACAGACACACAGAAAGGTCAATTTAAGACATTAGACAATAAAGCATGAGGTTGAATTATATGAGAGGGGAAAGAAAAACAAAGGTAATAGGTGCTATCAGGGAAGGGAGAGATGAGTGAAATTAGGCGATGCTTCTAGGCAGACTGGATTTGTACTGGATCCTGAAGAATGGGGAGGTTTTGGTAGGCAGAGGCCAGTGGTGTGAGGTAGTGGGCCAGTTCCACATTCGAGGGATGGTAATTGAAAGAACAAATATGACATTTGTAGGAGATAGGAAGATTTGATAAAGTGATGGTTCAAAACAGGAATATTGGTAGGTAAGAGTCCAAATCCTGAAGGACCTGAACGTGGAGACTGAGTATGGACTTGATTGACAAAAGGAGTCAGTGGGATTCTCAAGGAGGAGCTGACATAATGAACATTGTACTTGGGGAAACAGAACATGTAGTTCTGCCACTGGTGGACTAAAGGATGGAGAGGTTGGAGGACCAATTAGAAGGCCGCTGAAATCTAGATGTAAGGGACTAACAGCTTGAAATAAGTTGCTAATAATTGTTACAGAAGGGAAGGACAATTAAAGAAGTATTTTAAGGAAATTCCCTGGTGGCCCAGTGGTTAGGATTCCAGGCTTCCACTGCAACAGGTGTGGGTTCAATCCCCGGTTGGGGAACTAAGATCCTGCAAGCTGTGGGTGTGGCTAAAAAAAGAAGTATTCTAAAGAAAAATTGATAAGATTCCAAGAATACAAAATCATACCCCAAAGTGATCCCTTCCTTGCATCTTGAATATATAAGAAAGTTACTTAAAACAACGGTGCCGAGTGCAGACTTAGCAACACTAATAAGACTATTTATTTAGAAATTTGTTACTGCTTCCCTCAAACAGAATCAAATTTGTTTGTGTGAAAACAGAGCCAGGATCACATAAATGAAGCTTGAAACTAGAATCTCCTTAGAGAAACTGAAACACAGTAAACCTCAACAACCCTACTTGGCAACACATAGACATGAAAACAACATAAGGAAACCTCGTAAACAATAAAACATAAATTGAAAGAAAAAAATAAAGGAAAGAAAGAGACAAACTGAGAGAGAGAAAGAGGGAGAAACCAGTAAATTATGTCTTAGAATCAGTGATGCTTGTGAAGAGAATTGGTGAGTAAAGACAAAAATAATGGGGAAGCTGGGAGAATCCTGGAAGGAGAAGGATGGGAAGAAGCTCTTGGTGTTAGCTTCCAGATCCTGTTTTTTTCTAGTTAACATGGTCAAGCATCTTCTTGTTTCATTTCATCCTAAAGCTTGTCACCCCTACCTGTTTGAGTCCAGCTTTTAGAAGCAATAACAGATGATGCAATGTTCCATGACCAGTAGAGGGCAGTGGCTGCATTCTCACCAGCTGCCTTTGAACAAAATTTGTATTTGATTTGGCAAGTGTAAGATTTTAGACACTTTCCTATTTTTAAGTCTCTATTTCAGCAGAGAAGAAAATGCTCAGATGGAGTAAAAGCTAAGGAATTAGTGCAGTCTCTCAGACAAACAGTCTGGTATAGTGAAATACCTTGGAACTAAGAGTTATGAGACCTGTTTTCTGGTCTGAGCTCAGTAGGATAACTCGTTTTGTGACAAGCAAATCAGCTCAGGTCCCCAACCATGACCGAGCATCAGTAGAGCCAAGGTGTAGATACTTCAGATAGAAAATCCTGACTTCTAAGTCAGAGATTTTCATAGTGGGATGGAACTTTAGATATCATCTGGTCCAAACTCTCCTCACTTTGGAGATAATAACATTAACAATGATGATAAAATTTGACACTGAGGTAGAGTTTACTATGTGCTATGCTCACATATACATACACACATACATATACATATACACAGTCATATATACACACACACACACACACACATATATACACACATATTTTGTCTTTAGTCTTCATGACAACAATTCTAGGAGGAAAGATACTAATGACAATTGTACTAATTACCCCATTTTACAGATGAAAAAACCAAGCCACAGTGAGGTTAAGTGACTTTCCAAGGTGTCATAGCTGGCAAGTGGACAGTGACTCAAACATATACAAAAGCTCCAGAATCTATGCTCTGAATCTTTATATTCCATGGGTAGGGAGTTTACAGCTTACAGAGGTAATGTGACTTACACTAGGTTGTACAACCTACAGCAAAGCTAGAAACACCCATATAAGCTGACTTCTTGCCTCATTCTTTGCCCAACATATCAGTTGTCTCTCATAGAAGGCCTTAGTAATTATAGTAATAAGTGCAATTAGCTATTTTTAATTTCTTTTTCTTTTTTTTGCTACACCAGTTGACTTGTTGGATCTTGGTTCCCTAGTCAGATTTGTTTGTATGAAAACAGAGCCAGGATTACCTAAATGAAACTTGAAACTAGATCCCCTAACCAGGGATGGAACCAAGGACCCATGGCAGTGAAAGCACCACGTCCTAACCACTGGCACGCCAGTGAATTCCCAAGTTAACTTTAAAAAAAAATGAACATAGATTGTTTATCTGGAGTATGTAATTCAGGTACTAAGTGTATTGGGTGGGCCAAAAATTTGTTTGGGCTTTTCCATAAGATGTTACAGAAAAACCCAAACAAACTTTTTGGCCCACCCAATACACAAAAGGCAAAATTTCACAGCCAGGAAGTCAGATATATTTCACTAAAAGTAATGGAGTGTAGATACTATTAAGGAAAGAATTGATCTTAGGATATGTTAATTTATAATTTATTTTCCAACTGCACAAATGGTTTCATTTGTTTCAAATTTAATGACAAAATTTAGCCTAAAATGAAGTCATTAGTTAAAGAAAGAGCAAGGACTTAAACCCTAAAGGAAATGTCAGGGAATTTCGGAGAGCTTTACAGAAGCATTAGCAAAGTCTTTGACCATTTTTAAGCCACTCTTAAGCCCTCAAACTATTTTGCACATGTAAATGGGACAGAAAATCAGAGCCCCATTACATCCTTTTTCCAGATAAATTCTTGTTTAGTTTTGGGTTTGCAGAAAATCCTGATGACGACTTAATTTTATTCATCATGGAAAATGCCACAATACATGTGAACAGTCCCTAGTTTAGAAGAAAGTGGAGAATGGATGAGAGCACAGGGCTCCCAGGCTCAGGGGGAGGTGACAGCTACGGAAGAGGAAAGAGATTGGTCAGGGAAGAGGGGCTGGGGAAACTGAGTGCACTTTCAGCCCAAGTGCCATGTTCAAGGGCCACACACAGGCCAAGCTGTGTGGGTTATCTCCGGATTGAACATCCAACAGGCAAACAGGAGAGATTCACTCGTATTTATCATAAAGTAGATGCACACCTAAAGTGAGCCAGGTCATCTTTCACGATGTCATGTCAGCTTTCAATCAAATCCTTATTCATTTCTGAAAATTTTACTTTCATTACAGCTCTGCTTAAGGTTCAGCCAACCAAGATCTCCTGACAAAAACGGAAGGTTTTTGTTCTAGTTCAAGAAAAAAAAAAAAAAAAAAAATCAAACCTACCTCTGCTCAGCTTGGCTTCTAGTTCAGAGGTTTCTCTGTTAATCAAAAGAGCTGTGCTACACGTTTAATGCTGTGCAGTGGTTAAAGACCAGGCTTAAAATGTCCCTGCTCTTGAGGATTTAAATTTAGACCCATAAAAAGGTACTTGTGTAAAAACCGTAAAGAACATTCAATTTGTTAGAAAGATTTTACTGGAAATATAAATTTCACTTAAAAACTGTTTTGTGGGGTACAGAGGTAGAGGAAACCGTCTAAAGAACACAACCGTTATTTCTGTGAACCAAGGACATCTGTGCTCAAGTCAGAACCTGCTGGTTCTTTTCCACGTGAAGTCTTCCTTCTCTCCTGGCCTTAACTTAGTCACCCCCACGGCAACTAATTGAAATATCCCAGAGGATTATGACCTTGTATGAGGAACCACGGGGTGAAACAGATCAAATTCGCAAACAGCAAAGGTCCTTATTAAGGTTTCTCTAATAATAGTGCTGTACTTAAAAATCGATTAAATATAACAGAGGATGTTATAACACGACTCCCTTGAAATGAAAAGCTTTCCATTGTCTGTGCTAACATTTCTAGGTCACATCTCCCAAGAAGCACCAATGTCACAGGAATGAGGAAATGACAGGATTTTTTTTTTTTTTTTTGCATGGTGAGTCTTCTATGAAATACATCAGTTTTGTCATTAACATCCATCAACAAAATTTTGGAAAGTAAACAAGCCAATTTCCCTTTAATGTTTATAGACTACATCACAGTTGCAAAGGTTAGATGCATACAGGGACTGAGCAGTGATATAAATGCCAAGTGGGATGGACCCATTGAAAGGTGGGAGGCCCTGACTGGAACCAGTTAGTTGTTGACATTTACAAATACTGATCCAATATAATTAGATCATTTCTCCCCCCTCCCACAAGAAACTGAAAATCTGAACTTGCAGATGGAACCCTCCAGGTTTAAATTTTCAGCAACTAATTCAAAAATTGTAAAGCTCGGCACTGGTTAAAAACCATGCCTATGGGCCAGGTTAAGTTGGTGGGTTGCCATTTTTACAACTTTTAGTATAAAGCAATACTTAGAACATATTGAAAGCAATGGAGTTGGTGGGGCCATTCCCTGAGCTTACAGTTTTCTATGGAACTTAAGACCACTTTAAGTTAATGTTGTCTCAGCTCTGAAGCTGAGAGGTCAGTCGGTTTCTTGGATATGTGATGGGAGACAGTGGAGAGTCAAAAGCAAGGGGAAAGGCAGGAATTATGAAGTGCTTCCAAGGGAGACTACCCTGCTGGCTCAGATGGTACAGAATCTGCCTGCAGTGCAGAAGACCTGGAGTCAATCCCTGGGTTAGGAAGATCCCCTGGGGAAGGGAATGGCTACCTGCTCCAGTATTCTTGCCTGGGGACTTCCATGGTCAAAGGAGCCTGGAGGGCTACAGTCCATGCGGTCACAAAGAGTTGGACAAGACTGAGCAACTATCACTTTCACTTTCCCAATGGTAAAGGTGAACTGCCCTTCTAGATGCATCTCTCTCTCTCTTTTTTTTTTTTTTGCCGTGGGGCATGTGGGATCTCAGTTCCCTGACCAAGCAACAAACCAGTACCCCTTGCATTGGAAACAGAGTCTTACCATGGACAACCAGGGAAGTCCCTAGATGCACCATTTTAATACCATAACTTAGTAGAGGAAAGTCAGACATATCCCATTTCCTTCAAAGGGCATGAGCAATACATCCCAACGGAAACACAGAAGCCATTACCTAGTTCTGCCATGGACACAGTTGGGGAAGTCTCTCCATTGGTGAAAGAGCAGTAGGGGAAGAAGCCTGACGCTGGTGTGTAGTCACATATGGGTTCTGGTTTGATTCCATTGATATCAAGACCTGACTGGTCTGGGGAAGGCTGTATGTCCAGATAGAAGCTGCTGACGGCAGAGTCTGCCTTGCTGCCCTCGGGGGTGTGCCCGTCGATGTAGTTGCTGAGGTCATCGTGAAGCTCCGTGAGCCCGTTGGCCGAGATGTTATAGGTGGGAGTCAGCGGCTCGGCTTCTCCAGGCTGCTGTTGGTGGTCTCGCTGCTGCTGCTGCATCCGGTGTTTCTGTACTTCTGCGTACAAGCTGTCTCTCTGCTTTTTCGACATGCGGCCAAATTTTACAGCTGGAAGAAAAAAGTCAAGCCACACCATGTACAATATGTTTTTCTCCATGATCCTCTCTGGTGTGCTTTAGGACTTCCTTTGAAGTTGCAGATAATTTTAATCAAAAACCACATAACCACCAAATAAGGACATGATCCAGAGGTGAAAACGGTCCTACCTCACATAGGCTTGCTCCACATCCCTGATAGCAAAGACATATCCTGGAGGAGCTAAGTTTCAGAAACAGATCCAGGGCTGGTAGAAGAGACCTAGAGCAATGATCACCTTTGTTTTCATGCTGTCACATAACCCCATGCTCAGTGGGAGCTACTGAACTGCAGTTTGATGGGCTTGTTCCCTCTTGACCCAGGCAGTTGGTCTAGACACTTCTTTTCTTAGTGTTCAAACCCGAGCACAGGGATGTGCAAACTCACTGGTCTACAACAGGACACAAGCAGTCAAACCTCCACATGCATTCATTTCACTAATCCATATGCTTAGATGAGTTTCTTTCTGATCAAATAGCCAGATCTGGGGCTTCCCAGAGCAAGTTCAACAGACTGCATGAAGCATTTGCAATTCCCTGGATTACATCTCTGAGTCTACCCCTCGCCTGCTCCTGGGTCATGTGGCCCCTTTGAAACCCTTGGACCCTTCTTAAAAGGATACTTTCTGCTATTCTCATTGAGCCTCAAGTAAAAAAGAATATTAGGATTTTGGAAATGGTAGGCTCTGGGGAAAATCCCTGCCAGGAGAATTTGTTTGCAGCCCTTCTCTGTGCCATGTGGCCTCACATTTAAAGTGGAACAGCAACTGGAGTAACTTTCCAGTTCATTTAGCATTTCAAATGATTTCTCTTGAAACATCCAGATAACTGAGAAAAAAAAAAAAAATCCTGTGATTTCCTGGTCTGAACTCCTCCACTAACCCATTTATTTCTCAGCCTAAGTAGGTATAAATAAAGCCTCTGGTGGAGGGACTAAGGTCTCCTGATTATGGTTAAATTTACACTCAACTGGGTAGATGAATTCACCCATTTGACCGTCAACAAAATTCTGTGAATCTTGGGGCAGGAGGCAGGGTAGATGGAAATGAAGTTGGGAACCAGTGCCCAGCCCAACTTGTGAGATCCTTTTCCTGCCAAGGAGGATGTGGTTTCCTTTTGCACCGAGGAAACAAGTGAGCAGGATTCTGGGCAACTTCCAGCATCCATGGCTCAGGTGACAAATTGGGTGGGACTGGTTAGATAGCAGTCAGGCTGATGTGGGCTATGAATTTCAGGCCTAAAACTGTCGTCGTTTAGTCGGTAAGTCATGTCTGACTCTTCTGCGACCCCGTGGACTGTAGCCTGCCAGCCTCCTCTGTCCATGAGATTTCCCAGGCAAGAATACTGGAGTGGGTTGCCATTTCCTCCTCCAGGGGATCTTCTGGAACCAGGGGTTGAATCCATGTCTCCTGCATTGGCAGGTGGATGCTTTGCTGCTAAGCCACCAGGGAGACCCTGTCTAAAATCTCAAGACCCTGGATTAGGTCTTGAGAAAATGCACTCCCATCTGTGATTTTTTAACTTACAGATTCGTAAGAGATAAACCTAGTTGTGTGAGTTCAGGGCCACTGGAAGCTGAAATCTGTAGAGTTGCATATTACAGGAATTTCTGAGGCTACAGTGTAAGTTTTATGACTTGTATCTTCCAATCCGCAAAACTTCCCTTTGGTTCTATGAATTCTAAGGGGCAATCCTGTGTACAACTTGTGCCTGGGTAGGTCCACAGGCCCGAGAACTTCTGATTCTAGGGAAAGCAGACCTTCAGAACACCTGGCTAGCAGCCTGAAGTTATTTTTCCAGGGGCTGAAACTCCACTGCAAGTGATGCTTCCTTCAGAGGGATGTCTCAAGGGAGCCAACCAACCGGTATATTCAGAAAAGTCCTTAAACTGTATCCATTGTGCTATCAGCCCAATTTTCTTATATAAGAATAGCCTTGAAATCTGCTGTTGATTATTTAGTGCACTGAAGACAGTTTTCCAGGAAGATCCTAAACTGTTTTGCAACTGTTAAAATAGCTTGTTTTAATGAAAAGAACATTTGTCATTGAGGCCTGCTTTGCACTATTTTCACACATACTGGATGTACAAATATTTGACTTTGGATCCAGTTAGCATAAAAGCTAATTCATCCCAACTGCTAATAAGCTGATTAGTATAAAGCGCATAACAATTAGCTCTGCCTTGTGTTTTCTATGGGGAAAAAAAAATGCTTCTAGAAGGTATCCTTTTTCAGACCCTCAGGTGACACCTTACCTCCCATCAATTCATCCACCTGCAATGTCTTAAACATCAAAAACCTGAAGGTGTTCTGACCACATAGACATTTCTTCTCCATGCCCTGCCCCTGTCCCCCCCCCCCTCCCCCCAATCCTGCCCTGCATCAGCCAGTGAGCTGACCTGGATGGTTTCTGGAGGAGGAAGTAACTGCTGTGATACCCACAGGGATGCCAGAAGAGAGAAGACTGCAGGGGGTGGTGAGGGACAGAGGGGACATATTCTGGCAAACTTGGGTTCAGGCTTCAGAAGGTACTTTCACAACCCTGTGCTATTATGCAACATAGGCCGCGAGAGCTCACCATCTCGAGACATCCCCACGGCAAGGCATTTCTGTAATCGACAGTGCTGGCAGCGGTTTCTACTGGTTCGATCAATCAAACAGTTCTTTTGACGAGGACAGGAGTAGGTGGCATTGCTTTGCTGACTTCTCCTGAAAAAGCCCTGTGATTCAGTTATGAAATAGAAAACAGGTTAGTGTCAGCTTGAGCTGAATGATACTAAAGGCAGGAAAGGAAGCGCCTGTCGGCATGAATATTTAATGGAGAATTAAACTTGTAGCACAATCATCCTGTAAACCATTAATGAAATTAAAGTCACTTCTTTTTCCTTGAGTAAAATGGGTCCCCAGAGCCCAATCCTCTGTCCCTTACACATGCAAAACTTTCTTTAATTGCAACAGACATTTGCCTGTGTAGAAGGAAGAGGACCAGGCCCTGTTCTTGGCTTCTGATGATTGAAAGCTATATGCTTAATAACAATGGTACAAAGGCACTCATCTTTAACCTTCATCTCCAAAACATTTTTAGTAGAATAAACACAGAATGCTCCTCTGTATGTCCCGAGATGAGAAAGTGCAGCCTCATGCTAACCTAAGTGGACACTGTGGCAGTCTTAACCAGATCACATACATCCACCACTCTTTAGGTATCCCCAAGTCAGAATCTACTGCTCCAAGAAGTTAAATGACACGTGGGTGGATTATCTTGGCAGTTCAATCAGACTGAGAATACTCTACCCTTGAGAGTTTGGAAAAACCATCTTTTCAGAATCATGGACTTTCACAATGTATGACAAAAACCACTACACTATTGTAAAGTAATTAGCCTCCAACTAATAAAAATAAATGAAAAAAAAAAAAAAAACAAAAAAAAAAATAAACTAAAAAAAAAAAAAAAAAGAATCATGGACTTTCAGATTGAACAAATCCAATCTGATGTTCATCAAGTCCCATGTATTTGTTAAGCACTGTTTTGTAAATGAGAAGGTGTAATAAGATGCATAAGGAGTACTGACCTCAAGGATTTCATTCATTTACTCATTTATTCATTGATTCACTCATTTTTGCTAACTCCTTGAGCTAGATTCTTTCCAGCTCATTAATATTCATTGCTTAGTCTTTTCTTAAAGCCATCAGTGTTCCTTTTAGTTACATTTTGGTAGCAACCCATGAGTTTTGGTATATAGTATTTTCATAATTATTCAATATGAAACATGTTCTGGTTTTTAATAGATCTCTTTTTTAATCCATACGTTATTTAGAAGCACATTTTAAAAAGCTAAAGTAAGGTTGATTTACAATGTTGTATTAGTTTCTGGTGTACAGCAAAGTAACTCAGTTATATATACTTTTTTTCAGATTCTTTTCCATCATAGGTTATTACAAGGCATTGAATATAGTTTCCTAGGCTATATAATAGAAACTTGTTATTTATACAAGCACAGTCCTTTATTTTACAAATGTATGTGGGGTTTGTTTCTGGTTATCACTTGATGACTTATCCATCAGTGGTTTTGCAAACTAGGAATGTATTCTGAAAAAAAAAAAAAAAAAAGAAGGTAGCCAGAGCCATTTCTATGAAGCAGAACCATGAAGGTTACAAAAGTCTATTATCATCTTCAAATCTTTAATGGCAAAGATAGTTGGCCATGGCCCAGGGGACACCAGTACCGAAGGGTAAGGTGAAATCCTGATGAATGGATGGAATGACCGAGTGCTGGGCAAACTGATAAGGTGGTGATAGAAATGTACTGCTGAATAAAAAAAAAACCAGCTAAAGAACTAAACACAATATAATCCAATTTTGGAAGCAAAATCCATATATTTAACACAGAAGAAACCTTTGGAAACTTATGCCCTCAAATGAAAACAAATGCTGATCTTTTTCTTTTGTTTATCTGTGCTTTTTGATTTTTCTATAATATGTGAGTGGAAAGGTATACTAGCTACTCAGGAAGAACTATTCACTACATCTGCTTTCTTCCCTGACAGCTGGGGACTCTGTGGATTAAGTCATGGTTATGATGGATATAACCTCAGTTCCCAGTTCTTTCCTTTTGGAGACCAACCAAGGATGGGAGTGGTAGGCACTGACCTCTTACCAACTCTCTGATGTCCACCAAGCTATTTACTGACCAACGTGGGCAAGGTTAGGGACCCAGGATCTCAGTCTGTCTCTCTGCTGTACTTCAAATTTTCCTGATATCAAGTCTGATCTCTTCTGTGAGGCAATGCCTCTTTTCTCAAAATATCTAAAGCTGTTTTTCTTTTTTTCCCTTAATGTGTTTCTTTTCTCTGTGACAAGAAAGTGAGAAGTAAAACTTTCTTTGGCACTTAATAGACTTCAAGAAAATATAAATGGTAACAGAGGCAGATGATCCTTAGAAAGAGGTACCAAGAGGTCACCTGTCTATGTATTCAGTTGAGTCAGAGACATATAATCTCTGCCAAGGCTGAAAGGTATTTCATTCTTTCTTGAGACTATACCACTCCATGTTTGCTGTCACTGCAGGGGCTTGTTTGATCAATTGCTCAGTTACGTCCAACCCTTTGTGACCCCATGGACTGCAGCACACCAGGCTTCCCTGCCCTTCACCATCTCCCAGAGCTTGCTTAAACTCATGTCGATTGAGTAGGTGTTGCCATCTAACCATCTCGTCCTCTGTCGTCCCCTTCTCCTCCTGCCTTCAATCTTTCTCAGCATCAGAGTCTTTTGCAATGAGTTGGCTCTTCGCATCAGATGGCCAAAGTATGGGAGTTTCAGTTTCAGGATCAGCCTTCCAATGAATATTCAGGATTGATTGGTTTGATCTCCTTGCAGTCCAGGGTACTCTCAAGAGTCTTCTCTAACACCACAGTTCAAAAGCATCAGTTCTTCGGCGCTCAGCCTTCTTTATGGAAGTGGAAGTGACAAACAGATTCAAGGGATTAGATCTGATAGACAGAGTGCCTGAAGAACAATGTACAGAGGTTCATAACATTGTACAGGAGGCGGTGATCAAAACCATCCCCAAGAAAAAGAAATGCAAAAAGGAAAAATGGTTGTCTGAGGAGGCCTTACAAATAGCTGAGAAAAGTAGTGAAAGGCAAAGGAGAAAAGGAAAGACATACCCATCTGAATGCAGAGTTCCAAAGAACAGTAAGGAGAGATAAGAAAGCCTTCCTAAATGCACAATGCAAAGATATAGAGGAAAATGATAGAATGGGAAAGACTAGAGGTCTCTTCAAGAAAATCAGAGATACCAAGGGAACATTTCATGCAAAGATGGGCACAATAAAGGACAGAAATGGTACGGACCTAACAGAAGCAGAAGATATTAAGATGAGGTGGCAAGAATACACAGAACACCTATAAAAAAAGATATTAATGACATGGATAACCATGATGGTGTGATCACTCACCTAGAGACAGACATCTTGGAGTGCGAAGTCAAGTGGGTTTTAGGAAGAATCACTACAAACAAAGCTAGTGGAGGTGATGGAATTCCAGCTGAGCTATTTCAAATCCTAAAAGATAATGCTGTGAAAGTGCTGTACTCAACATGCCAGCAAATTTGGAAAACTCAGCAGTGGCGGAAAAGGTCAGTTTTCATTCCAATCCCAAAGAATGTTCAAACTACCACGTAACTACTCATCTCACATGCTAGTAATGCTCAAAATTCTCCAAGTCAGGCTTCAACAGTACATGAACCGAGAACTTTCAGATGTACAGGCTGGCTTTACAAATGGCAGAGGAACCAGAGATCAAATTGCCAACATCTTCTGGGTCACAGAAAAATCAAGAGAATTCCAGAAAAAACATCTACTTCTGTTTCACTGACTATGCTAAAGCCTTTCACTGTGGAGATCACAACAAACTGTGGAAAATCCTTCAAGAGCTGGGAATATCAGGCTACTTTACCTGCCTCCTAGAAAACCTGTATCCTTGTCAAGAAGCAACAGTTAGAACTGGACATGGAACAACAGACTGGTTCCAAATTGGGAAAGGAGTACGTCAAGGCTGTATATCGTCACCCTGCTTATTTAACTTATATGCAGAGTACATCATGTGAAATGCCAGGCTGGATAAAGCACAAGCTGGAATCAAGATTGCTGGGAGAAATATCAATAACCTCAAATATGCAGATGATACCAGCCTAGTGGCAGAAAGTGAAGAGGAACCAAAGAACATCTTGATGAAGGTGAAAGAGGAGAGTGAAAAAGCTGGCTTAAAACTCAATATTCAAAAAACAAAGATCATGGCATCTGGTCTCATTACTTCATGGCAAGTAGATGGGGAAACAATGCAAAGAGTGAGAACCTTTACTGTCTTGGGCTCCAAAATCACTGTGGATGGTTACTGTAGCCATGAAATGAAAAGACACTCCTTGGAAGAAAAGCTATGACAGACCTAGACAGCATATTAAAAAGCAGAGACATTACTTGCTGACAAAGGTCCATTAATCAAAGCTATGGTTTTTTCGGTAATCATGTATAGATGTGAGAGTTGGACCTAAGCAAGGATTTAGGATCACGAATTATTTGCATTTCCTTTTGCTGAAAATAGCAAAGAAAAGAGTCTGCGTCACAAAGAGTCTGCTCCAGTTTGTTCACTAATCACTGAATATGAAGAATGTCTACATGCTCTCTCTTGTTCTTTGAATGGAGCCAGTACATACAGCCTGCACCATTATCTCCCAGGGCCTCATCTACAGACCAAATCACAGTATCTACCACCTTTCTTTCTAGGTTCTTTTGTACCTTCAGCATTCTTAGGATCCTTTACAATGTCTCCACTTTCTTAAAAACTAAGAAATACACGTCTAGACACCACTCTTGAATAATGCTTGGGTCATTATCAAAGGGAAAAAAAGCTACTCTTTAGCTTTTACACATTAAACTTAAGTGAACATCAAACTATCACTAATCAAGTTCCAAAATGTTAGCACAGAAGCTATATACAACCACCAGTTTGCTCTGCTTAAAGGGAACCCTGAGAGGGAATAATGATAATGATACTGGGGAAGATATGATGATGATGGAAGGAGAGATCTTAATGAATGTATTATTTTAAATTTTTTTTTTAATGTGGACCATTTTTAAAATCTTTCTTGCATTTGTTACACTATTGCTTCTGTTGTTTGTGTTCTGTTTTTTTGGCCATGAGGCATGTGGGGTCTTAGCTCCCTGACCAGGGATTGAACTCACATTCCTTGCATTGGAAGGCGAAATCTTAACCACTGGTCTGCCATGGAAGTCTTTTAATCATATCTATTTACACTGTATTTTTAATGCTTTGACATCTTGAGGTCTTGCTAATTCAGAGGAGATTGCACTTCCCAGGGCTACCTAGTTTCTAGAAATAGCAAACAACTTGCCTGGGAGCATACTTGTCACATGCAGACCAACCAGTCCAGAGACTAGGCCAGTCACCTCCTCCCAGGTTTTCCTCTCCCTCTCTGCCTCTGACTGACACGGCTTCTCACTGTGGTCCCCTGTGTGGCATGCTGTGCCTCCTATTTCTAGGGACCTATGTTATAACCAGTTTCTCTCCCTTCATGGCGGTCATGTTTGTGCCTTAGGTGTCTTACCCTATCTGATTAAAACCAATCCCAGGTAGCGTTAAAATATGTTTATTATTTGCTTGTCACCCTGTGCTTTCTATGGATTCCATCACTTAATTTTTCTAGATTATTAATTGGAGGATAATTGCTTTATAACGTTGTGTTGGTTTCTGCTGTACAACAACATGAATCAGTCTTTGAGTATACCTGTATCCTCTCCCTCTGAAGCCTCCCTCGCCCTGCCAGCGCACCCCTCTAGGTCGTCAGAGAGTGCCAGACTGGGCTCTGCAACCTGGGGCAAAGGCAGCTTCCCCAGCTGTCTGTTTCACAGGTGGTAGTGTATACACGTCAACACTGCTCTCTCAGTCCATGCCCTGCTCCTTCCCCCGCTGCGTCCACAAGTCCACTCTCCACGTCTGTGTCTCCATTCCCGCGCTGCAAATAGGCTCATCAGTACCATTTTTTAGGTTCCATATATATGATTAATATATGACATTTGTTTTTCTCTTCCTGACTTACTTCATTCTGTGTAAGAGGCTTTAATTTTGACCAGGGCAGCATCAGGCAGGCACTATCATTTTCCCGGTTTTTAGGTCAAAGAACCTGAGGCTTAGAGAGGCACTAGCTCAGAACCCAAACCCCCCTCCCCTACCTCCCCAGCGTGGGATAAAGTCAGGATCTGAATTCAGGTGGTTTAATTCCAGAACTCACACTTTTATCCCTTCTGTTGTCCTTCTGCTTCTTTTGTGTGTCAAAAAGGATTCCCACCTGGGGGTTCTTATAGAAGGTGATCATTAAAGGAAGCAGTGTCAAGACACAAGGTATGCATGATAAAGGGGCAAGACTGATCTGTTCTGAAACTAGTTTTCCTCCCGGTTAACCCCTTTAGCTGGCCACGTTGTCACTGCCCAGGCATTTAATAAACTCCTCTTCTATAGCCACCTCCTGATGTGGGATATTCACACGAGAAAGTCAGTTTCACCATTTCATGATTTTCCCTCATTTCTCACCAGGAGGGTTATGTCCTCTTTAATTCACCTTACTTGTTTCTAAATCG
Source organism: Odocoileus virginianus (assembly GCF_023699985.2). Lineage (NCBI taxonomy): Eukaryota > Metazoa > Chordata > Mammalia > Artiodactyla > Cervidae > Odocoileus > Odocoileus virginianus. The sequence continues at coordinate 38,640,243 of NC_069679.1, read as the reverse complement.
CTTTGGCTCATTTAGAAAACAAAACAATAACAACACAAACTGAGTCCAAGGACACAGTCACTATCTTTAAAGATGTCTGAGAAATTATACCATCTATTTGCAAGACAAATCCACGAGGCTTTCCACACCCGCTTGGAGCAACGGTGCTGAGGCTGGAACCAATATCTGAAAAAAGACTCCACTTTTGTAGATGTCTCGGCTCTGAAGGGCTTGGGGAAAGCAACTGTGCAAATGGACACACCTTACTCTTTACAACCCCATTTACTTCTCACTGAGTCATCTGAGCAAGTGCCTGTGCAAAGTTCAGGGAGTGGCAGCGCTAAGAACCACAGAAGAAACCTTTCTTTTGGACTAAGCTGACAGCCCACAAGGCTAGCTATCAAATCCCAAAGGGGAGGGTCAGGCAGGTTTACAAGGTGAGGTCCACGGATGGAGGGAAAGGGTAAGCTTAGGTGTATCAGACACACCCAACTTTTCCTTTCAGATACAATGAGGGCTTGGTGATCCTTTCCTGCCCCTTGTCTTCCCTTTAAAACAAAACAAAACAAAACACAACTCTACAGGGATTTCCCCGGTGGTACAGTGGTTAAGATTTCGAACTTTCAATGCAAGGCACTTGGGTTCGATCCTTGATCAGGGAACATGAATGCCACATGTCACAAGGCATGGCCAATAAACAAAAAAATAAAAGCTCTTCATCTCAGTATATCCTTGGGGTTTCTCAGATGATTTGGGCAGTTAAACTGATAAAGTATTTAAAGCAAATGAGCATATAAGAAGAGAAGGATTAGAAGAGCAAGAAGGAAGAAAGGGAGAAAGTATGATAGGTGTCTTCCTTCACAAAGAGAGAAGCCTGCTCACAAATGTAGAAGCCAGATCTTGACTGACAGTGGGACCTGGAGAGGGTCCCACTGAGAAATGATGCTAGGACCCCGGTTCTAGGGACGTTGGAAGCCGTTGTCACAGGCCGTGACAGCACAGGGCCGCGCTTGGAGTTTGGGGGAGGAACGGAGGAGGTATGTGTAAGGAAGAAAGCACAGAAGCTGTGAGTCAGCTGGGACAGATGTTAAATATGCAATGGTGGAGCTCCACTTCTAAAAGCTGAGCTAATGAATGACTTCTTTGGCTTTCTTAAAAGTTCACTGTTTACGGCTGTCAAGATACATGGAGATGTGCCATTACAAACACGGTGGGTTGGAGCAGAGGGCCACCATGATGAAACACAGGGTAGGAGACCGGTATACGGTGTGACCGTGGCACGCTATCACCACCTCGTGGCAGCAAACTCACATGCAGTTATTGCAAACAGTAAATGAGAATATGCACACAGCCTTTAGAGATGAAAGGAAGTTGAGATTACTTGACTCAGTAGTTCTCCAACTGAACGTGTATCAGAATCACCCATGGGACTTTTAAAAAATACACCTGAGAGCTTCTGAACCAGAATGTTTGAGGGTATAGTCACTGACATACATGCTAGTTTGAACAATGTGATCTACAACATTTTTGTAGATCAAAAAAGAAGACACGTCATTCTGTATGGTAAACATTTTAACAAAGCTTCCTGAAGACTCTGCTGCCTTCCCTTTGTTAAGAATCAGGGATCTACTCTAGCTCTCTGACTTTGCAGACAACAAAAATGAAGCTGAGAAAGCTAAGTTACATGTCCAAGGCTGTCCCATGGCTTCGTGTCATTGCTGGGACTTGAACTCCAGTGTCCTCATTTTAAGTGTAGTGCCTCCCACATAAGCATCTATCCTGCAGTGTTAGGGCTAACAAAACCCCTGTTACTCAGTCTTGATTTTCTCACATTCATCAACCTTCCACCTCCATTTCCACTGCCTCAAAGAGAATTTGCCAGTGTTTCCTGCCTTATTTCACCAGGCCTTTCAAAGTGCCTTTTGTTGAGTTTGATTTCTAACTTCTGCCTCTGTTCCTTGGAAAATTCTATTGCCTAATTAAAAAAAATTATTTGGCCGTGCCAGATCTTAGTTGTTGCATGCAAGATCTTCTATCTTTACCATGGGCTCTTTAGGTGTATCATTGTGGGATATAGTTCCCTGACCAGGGATCGAACCTGGGTCCCCTGCATTGGGAGTGCAGAGTCTTAGCCAGGAAGACCCTATTGCTATTAAAAAAAAAAAAAAAATCTGGCTGTATACTTTGAAAATTTTCATTGATTCCGTTAGATTGGAGTTCCCCAGAATGGGGACAGAGGCCATGAGTATGGGAGAAGGCTGATACTGGGTTGCAAGAGCTGAAAGTCAAAATTTCAGGAATTCTGTGAACCAACTGTTAAACATAACCATTATTAAACTTTAACTTATGACCTATACATACTGCTGCTGCTACTGCTAAGTCGCTTCAGTCGTGTCCGACTCTGTGCAACCCCACAGACGGCAGCCCACCAGGCTCCCCCGTCCCTGGGATTCTCCAGGCAAGAACACTGGAGTGGGTTGCCATTGCACTACTGTATATAAAATGGGCTTCCCAGGTGGCTCAGGGATAAGAATCCACCTGCCAAGCAGGAGATGTGGGTTCAATCTCTGGGTCGCAAGATCCCCTGGAGAAGGAAATGGTTACTCACTCCAGAATTTGTGCGTGGGAAATCCCACCATGCACAGAGGAATCTGGTGGGCTGCAGTCCATGGGGTTGCAAAGAATCAGACACAACTTAGTGACTAAACCACTACCACCATATATAAAATAACCAACAAGGACCTACTGTATAGCACAGGAAACTATACTCAATATTCTCTAATAATCTATATAAAGTAAAGAATCTGAAAAAGAATGGATATATGTATATGTATAACTTAATCACTTCGCTGTACATCTGAAACTAACACAACCTTGTAAATCAACTATATTTCAATAAATTTTTTTTAAAAATTGGTGAAAAAAATGGAACAATGCAGGTTCAATTTAAAAGTATGTAATGTTTATAGCCATCACATTGTGAAGAGCACAAAAAATGTGAAGATCAATCCTTCCAATCTTTAAAAACTATTATCTGATTCAGAAAGTAGTTGCTCACATCATTACTGACGAATGAGAGAAGTTCCAAAACATGCTCTTCCTTGTTTCACTTTCCTCTTATTCATTATTGTAAATGAAAAATCACGCTGACACTACAGTCTTTCATCAACCACAACCACAAGTGTGGATATAAGAGTTCAGCAAAAATCAATGAGTGTATTCAGTGAGAATCATCTATCTACATACATACTATACATCACATATATAATATATACTATATATTATATGGGCGGCTCAGATGGTAAAGAATCTGCCTATAATGTAGGAGACCCGGGTTCGATCCCTGGGGTGGGAAGATCCCCTGGAGAAGGGAATGGCTGCTCACTATGTCTTTCCTGGGAAATCCCATGGAGGGAGGAGCTTGGAGGGCTACAGTCCAAGGGGTCGCAAAGAGTCGGACACGACTGAGAGTCCCACACTTTCACTTTCATTTCATATATTATATATTCGGTTTATAATGATGTATTGTCAGTTGCACTACCTGTAAATTGTATGAAATCGTATCAGTGACATACATACTAAAGTTATGTACATATGTATAGACACTGTGTTCCAGAGAGCTGATTGTTAAAAACTGACCAGCGGGTGACTGGACTGAGCCCAGTCCTTGCTGGATGCTCAGCTTTCCAACAGGCTGTCTGAGTGGCTCCTCCCTATTTTGGATTGGCACATACCCAGAGTTGTGGCTAGGCCCTCCACAGCCCCATCACCCCCACCACCAACACACACATATACAAACCTTCTCCAGAAACTTGAGCTGAATGGCTTTATCTTTTTAAGAAATTAAACTATAGTTGATTTACAATATGCTAATTTCCGCTGTATAGCAAAGTGACTCAGTTACATATGCCTTCTTTTTTATATTCTTTTCTATTATGTTTATCATAGGATGTATTTTTGAAATATATGTATTTATTATTTTTGCCTGTGCTGGGTCTTCATTTCTCTAGTTGTGGCAAGTAGGGGTTACTCTAGCTGTGGTGCGTGGGCTTTTCCCTGCAGTGGCTTCTCTGTTGTGGAGCCCAGGCTCTAGGGCGTGTGGGCTTCAGTAGTTGTGGCTGCTGGGCTCCAGAGCGCAGACTCGAGAGTTGTGGCGCACAGGCTCACTTGCTCTGCGGCATGTGGGATCTTCCTGGATCAGGGATCTGACCCATGTCCTGTGTTGGCACATGGATTCTTTACCACTGAGACACCAGGGAAGCCCTATCATAGGATTCTGAATATAGATTTCCTTTGTGCTATACGGTAGGACCTTATTGTTTATTCATTCAATACATACTGAATGGCTTTATCTTCATTCCGAATAGGATACTTTCTGACCCACTGATCATTTTCCCAGTCTCTTTTCCTCCAGTGTTTCCTTGCTCAGGCAAGGGTTCCACCCTTAACCTAGATATTCAAAGCAGAAAGATGGGCTTCCCTGCTCCCTCCCCATCCATATCCATGCAGTCACTAAATTAGGCTGTTTCTGGTCATCTTCATATTCCGCAAATCCATCTCCTTTTCTCTGTCTTCATTGCAATTTTCTCAGGTCCCCACACCTGCCATCTCCTGAATGGGTTATTGCACAGCCTAGTACTTGCAGCAGTCAACAAACACTGTGGAATGAAGGACCAGAGGAAAAATGATGCCAGTGATAAAAAACCGTGGTAACAACCACATGGTGAGCTCCTCTTCTATACCAAGCACCGTGGAGGACACTTCACAAACATGATTCATATGCAATTCACAACAACTTTACAAAGCAGGTATTTTTATGTCTATTTACAAATGAGAAAATTCCAGTTCAGAGAGGTTAAACCATCTTTTCAAAGACACACAGCAGTTGAAGGAGAGGAGCCAAGATTTGAATTCTTGAACTCTGGGTACATCTTAACCCAAAGGCCAGAGACTTCTTAATATACTACCCAGAAGACATGCATACAAAGATACAGGGCAGACCAAACAAAAACAGATGAACAACAAACAGGCAAAAAAGCTTCACTTTTCAGTTGTACAAAGTTCCATATAATGGTTCAGACATGAGCTGAGGGAGATGGCATTTTATAGGGTATCAAATACTAGGTTTACACAAGTAGGGAAACAACTTTCCTTTGCTAGATCTCCTTAATAAAAGACTTTGAAATAGATGTGGCATTTTCTATTGGAGTTATTAATATCTTTGCCCCCAAGTGGGCCTTAGTGGCAGAGACCTGTAAGTGTGGCTGGGAAGGTGCTGGGGTGGGCTTCTGGCTCTCAGGGGCTCCCCTCCTGCTCGGGGCTCCTTCCCAGGGAGGCACAGGCTGAAATGCTGATCTGATGTTTGGTCTTTTGACAATTTTCACTTAATGAATTGATTCCTACAGTTCATTAACATACCCACTTCCACTTCTGTATACACATATGTCTTAATTAGCTGCTCATTGGCTGTTTAATTACAAGAAAACAGCTGACAGCTGCCTTGCTGAATTCTAATGGCAGACGCGTTGGAACGGCTACACATTTGCTTTTGACAACCAAGATTTATTCATAACTCTATGATTTATTGTGAATGCTCATATGCCTGAGTGGATTATTGTATTTTCCAAGCCAACTGAAATGTTGGGATCTGGGAGACTATGGAAGTGGGAATCCCTCTCATTTCACTCCTGAGCCTGAGAAGAGCCGAGAATCCTGGCTAGAAGGGTATGAATTCGATTTCAGTTTTATTTTGGGAACTTCCTGTTGGAATGTTCAGAAGTATGGGGGTGAGCAAGAAGACATATCTTTGGATAAACGTGGGCTTGAAAGTTAAGGATTTAAAGTTAAGAAAGAATATAACTGGCAACTTAATTTTACTGAGGGGAAAAGAGAGGGCATGCATAGATTAAAATCAAAGAAAGGAAGAGGCAGAAGAAGTGATAAAACTAAAGTGGGGGGAGGCAGGAATAACATTTCAAAGGAAGCAAAAGAAAAAGGAAATTTGTTCTTTAGAAAAAAACAAAGCAAAACAGGAAACATCATTTGCCAAATTGAGCTGGTATGGCCCCACACTCAGGCAGCTGGTAGCAATAAATCATGGCAAGATGGATCTTCTCAACTACTTTCCCGTTCAATAGTGACTGAACTCCCTGTAGAATTGTATGTGCAAATGCTCTCTGATTAAAACTGACCTCATGTGTCGTATTTGGTAAGAGGAGATGTCTGTTTTGCCATATATCTGGTGATCTGCCATGCTCAGATCCAATCCCAGTGACACATTCAGCAACAGTGATTCCCAAGCAGGCATGAGAGGCCCTACTCTGAGCCAGATGCCATGGTACACCCTATGCACCACAAGTTCACAAGCCCAGCATTTTCTATGAGCAGAGGCATGATTAAGACCAAACCAAAGAAACCGAAAAAAAAAAATCATAAAACAAAAAAACCCCTCAAAATATCCAAATCATCTTGATGCAAATAGGGGTTTAACACATCCAACCACTTGTGCATTTATTTCATCACAGGCCTGGAAGATTTTGCTAAATAAAAAATTTGTTCTTACCACCTGTCTATAACAGAAATGAAACTCTGATGTCACAGGATGTAATAACAGCCAAATCTAATTTTCATTTTAAATGGCTAGCTCTAATACTGGGGCCAAGTGCTATAAAGTACTGAAGTAAAAATACTGAGCATAAATGTACTAATGCTGAAAACTGGACAAGATTGACCCAGGGTGAGTGAAATTTTACAACTGAAATGAAAATATTAGAACTCTTAAAAAAGAAAAACAATTTGGGCCTAAAAGGAACATTTGTGGATATGTATTTTTAACCTAAAACATAAACAACTCCAGAAAATGCTTTAACTCTTTAACAGAAAAAAAAAAAAAAAAAGTACTGATTTATGTGTTCTGGGATATCTCTGAAAAGACTTGCTAATTTCAGAGAGAGTATTTGTCAATGCAAAGAAAAAAAAAATTCCAAGTTCTCCCTTTCCTGGGTGGAAGAGAAAGCTTTTCATAAGACATCATCTTAAATGTATTAATTAATGAATAAATATTTGACACATGCATGGACTCTATTCTTAGACTTACCACAAGGTAAAGGGTCTTAAATGTAATCAGAAATCAATTTACTAACTTCAATACTCAACTGTACAATATTATTTAAGAAGTTAGGGACTTCCCTGGCAGTGCAGTGGTTAAGACTCCATGCTTCCACTGTAGGGACCATGGGTTTTAAACACTGGTTGGGGAACTAAGATTTTGTATGCTGCATGGCATGGCCAAAAACTAAATAAAAATTAAAACTGGCGCAAAAAAAAAAAAAAAATCCATGATGGACAAAAGCATTCAAAATTTAAAAAAGAAACCATAGTTAAATGATAATCATAGTTAACACTACCATATGATATGTAGGAAAGCTGATATGAGAATAAATCCTAAGAGTTTTCATCACAAGGAGAAAAAATTTTCCCTTTTTTTTTTTATTGTATCTGTATATTTTTAAATTTTATTTTTATTTAATATTTAATATTTATTGTATTGTATATGTATTGTATGCAAGGGTTGTAAACCCCCATTCAGTTAAAAATCCAAGTTTAACTTTTGACTACTAATAACATAAATAGTTAACAAAAATTTTGTATGTTGTATGAGCTATACAACATATTCTTACAACAAAATAAGCTAGAGAAAAGAAAATGTTATTAAAAAATCACAGGGAGGAGAAAATATACTGACAGTCCTCTATTGTATTTATCAATACTATAAGTTTATGTCCTTTGTTTTCAAGATGAATTGTCTGTCAGTATCTACATCCATATTGTCATATACAACACAGGAGATGTTATATGCATTACCAACAGTAGACATCAAATATGAAAAGATAACATTAAAAAGAAATTCATATTTATTTACAATTTCTCCTCAGTATTTTTTTTTCTCAGTATTGTTTACTGAAAAAAATCTGTGTGAGTATAAGTCAGTGGACCCACACAGTTCAAACTCAAGTCGTTCAAGCATCATATGTGTACGAGAAAATGAATGTTAGCTGAAATTATTTTGATAACCATTTCACAAGATATGTAAATCATACCATCATGCCGAATGCCTTAAACTTATACAGTAGCACATGCTAATTATTTTTCAATAAAACTGGGGGGAAAAGTTATGGTAGAGCCCCAAAGACTAAAAGAATATGGATGAAAAACTGTGTGTGTGTGTTTTAATCTTGAGATAAATGTTTCATCATTATCCCCTAAGCAGCCACTGTATCTAATACTGAAGGTAGGAACTGAAGTCGGATGATAAACAGAACCATGTTTCAGAAGAAAAGTGAAAAAGAAAGTGAAAGTCACTCAGTCATGTCTGACTCTTTGCGACCACATGGAACTATATCCATGGAACTCTCCAGGCCAGAATACTGGAGTGGGTAGCCTTTCCCTTCTCCAGGGTATCTTCCCAACCCAGGGATCGACCCCTGGTCTCCCCCATTGTGGGTGGATTCTTCACCAGCTGAACCACTAGGAAAGCCAAGAATACTGGAGTGGGTAGCCTATCCCTTCTCCAGTGGATCTTCCCAACTCAGGAATCACACCGGGATCTCCTGCATTGCAGGCAGATTCTTAAAAAGCTGAGCTACCAGTGAAGCCATATCTCAAAAGAAAGCCTCAACCATAAACACTTCAGCATTTGTATTCACTTTGAAGAGCCAACCTGAACCCTAAAAAGCAGCCTCTCATTTTATTTCTGGCCTTCTCCTGTCTCCATGCTCCATGAGCTGGCCCCTCCTCCCTGGCAAGCATGCCCAGCCTACACGACACTCCCTGCTGGTGTGCACCCAGGGCTGGGACTACTTTCTGTTCCAAAAGCTCCGAAACATCTTTTCTGACAGAGTTAAGCCCTTCTATGCCTGGATTCAACAGTCTTCTGAAATGCAATATTCAGGGCTTGCCCAGTGCTAATACCTTGTTCCTTCTTTATTTCCAAAGAATAAGGACAATATTTTTATAATAAAAACCTTGGCATAACAGAGCTCTTAAAAATTTGGGATGGCATACCTGTCTAACCTTATCTTCCACTGTCTAGAGAAAGTACCCCCTGCTCTTGTCAAACCAGATTACTACATCCTGTCCCTAAACTACAACCAAGACTTGCCCATTTTTAGGCTCTAGCTGCCTAGCGGACGTGTGATTCGTGGGTCACATCTCAGACTGTGGCCTCACCCTAGTATTGTGTTCTTCATATGCTACAAATGTCTCATCTCCACAAGTAGACTGTGAGCTGCATGAAAGAAGGATGCGGTCATCTCTTTTCCTTTGTTTTGGCTGTGCTGCATCTTTGCTGTGGCAGGTGGGATTTCTGGGGCTTTCCCAGTTGCAGAGCATGGGCTCTTGAGCTCATAGCCTCAGTAGTTGGGCTTGGTTGCCCTGCGGCACATGGGACCTTAGTTCCCCAACCAGGGATCGAACCCGAGTCCCCTGCAATGGAAGCACGGAATCTTAATCACTAAACTGCCATGTCTATAGCCACACCACCCTGAATGCACCCAATCTCGTCTTCTGTGTCTTTAGATTCCTTATAGCGTTTATAAATCACCCAAGGGGGTGCTCGTATTTTCGTTGTTTTTATTGGCAGAGTTACATATCAAATTACGAATGGTCACAAAATCAAGACTGGACCCACAGATGTCCTGCAAATAGTGTCTGCCTGTACAGAGCACATTACGCAGGCTTGCCCAAGAATAACGACCAGAACCAATACTCAGTGAGTGCTTCTTACACCAGCACTCTTGTGAGTGCTTTACCTAAACGTATGCAACAACAGAGGAGCTGCTCCAACTGGTAGATAGCACAACTCTGACTTGAACCCAGGCAGTCTGGTTCAAGAATCAGAACGCAAGTCTGACACTACGCTGTCTCTCTGCATATAGTCAAAGGGACTTAGAGTGAACTGGGAATACTCAGGAACCAGAAAAAGAGCTACCAAAACATCCACTTGGGCTGTTCATGTGTAATGCTTATCTGAGCAAGTATGTGGTGAAGACAGAATCATTTCAGTGACTGTATACAGGTTCTATGATTTCTTGTGGCTTCAGGCTGTTGCTTTTAAACTGCAATTTAAAATACATTCACAAAGTGATTTTTTTCAGACAAAAACTGAGTCACTTTTTTTTCTCTTATTAGATATCTATTTATATATCTAATCAGAAAAGTGAAAGTGAAGTTGCTCATTCATGTCCAATTCTTTGTGACCCCATGGCATGTAGCCTACCAGACTCCTCTGTCTATGGGATTTTTCAGGCAAGAGTATTGGAGTGGGTTGCCATTTCCTTCTCCAGAGAATCTTCCCAATCCAGGGGTTGAACCTGGATCTCCCGCATTGTAGGCAGATGCTTTACCATCTGAGCCACCAGGGAAGTCTAATCAGAAATTGTCCTTAAATCTGATGATTCTATCACAGAGATAAATTATTGACAATCTGTCATGATACCACCACCTTCATCTGGTTAGAATATGATAAATTATTAACACCATTGGCAAAAGTAGAAACCTCTTGACTTCATTGCTACTAGAGATGAAAATGTTAGTTGTCATGTACATACCACCATATATAAAATAGATAACCAACAAAGACCTACTGTATAGACTAGAGGATTATACTCAGATGTTAAAGAATCTGCCTGCAATGTGGGAGACCCAGGTTCGATCCCTGGGTTGGGCAGATCCCCTGGAGAAGGAAATGGCAACCAACTCCAGTATTATTGCCTGAAAATCCCATGGACAAAGGAGCTTGATGGGCTATAGTCCATAGGGCTGCAAAGAGTTGGACACGACTGAGCAACTAACACACACATAAGGGAAAATAGTCTGGAAAAGATCCTGAATAACTGTGCTGTATATCTGAAACTACCATGACATTGTAAATCAACTATGTTTTAATTAAAAGAATATTAATTGAGGCAGAAACTATGGTGCAGAGCAAATACTACATGCATCAAATATAAACACATACCACTGTATAGATCCTAGACTGGGCATAGGCCCAATCTGTTAATAAAATTAAGTTTTAATTGTTTTTGATATTTCCATTGTATAAAGTCAATAGTGATAAGAAACTGCAGATAACCAAAAACACTTTGGCACTGAGGCTGCACAAGATCTGGAAGGGAATCTAGGAAAATGACAACAGGGAAATATTAGCTGCCCTTTGCTTTCTTATCACTTTCATTTTTGTCATAAATAAACAAAGAAAACACACATTGTTTCTGCCTCTGTAAACAGTGGTACTCAGAGAATCAATTCAAATCTTTTTGAATAGCAAGTTGTTAATCTTCAGAACTGCTGGGGTGTTTCCTATGAAGTAGCCTGGGCCCTCTCCCTGGCCCTGCCCTGGATGCCATTCCTAGGTTCTGTATTCAATTCAATTTGCCACATTAAACTATGTGTGGCATTACTGAGAGACATAGACAGAGTGAGCAGCTTTGTGAACAGCACAAACGTACCTGTGGTTAATGCTTGGGACCCTGTCAACTTAAGAAAACACCTAGGTGATAGGCAGTGCACAAAAATCAAGTCTGCTTGGAACTCCTGGTAAGGAGCACTGCTGGCTGTACATCTTTCATCAAGAAAGGCCATGCCAAGCAACTATCCTCCAATTAAAAACAGGAAAAAAAAAAGAGGCTATGCCATCCCCTACAACGGACAAGAAGGTGCAAACACAGAGTGGGTGAGGATGACGTCTGACAACTGTCCAGTCACATTAGCCAAATTAACCTCAAAAATCAATGAAATGACAGCTGTCACAGACAGACCCCTCTCTTCCTTACAGCTTGGGGTAACATAGGCCAGGCAGCTGATTTCATTTGTTTTAATTTTAATTCAGTAATTAATTTGGAGGGAGGGCAAATTGAGGAAATAATTTATTTTCCTTGCTAATACAGAACCTTGAGGTCTTGAGGGTTACCACAGAGATGAATAATTCAGTTTCCTTTGAGTAAAAAGTTCTCTATTTCTAAAGATGAGTGAATTAAAAAAAAAAAGTGTGTAGTCGGTGTGTGGAAATCTCAAGCTTCCCCAAGATGAGATCAATATGAAACATTTGTACACTTACAAAGTGGTAAATGTTACAATGAATGATTAACAGTAAAACAAAGACATAAGGATGCTATGAGGGAAATTTCTATTAAGTCTTTTAGTAGTTATTTGTGTGTGAAGGTGGTTTTGCATTTTATGACATTGTATTTTCTAATTTCACTAAGGGAAAGCTAACCATATATGTGGATTTTATTTTTTTGCTTCAGCCTCCAAATGCTTTAGGGCTAATCCAGGCCTGGTTCAGTAGCAAGCAACTGTCTCAGAGGCCTCCTGCGTGTCTAAATAGCTTCTCTCCTGTTTATTTTGCACTGTTTAATCCTGTAAGCAAGCTGTCTCAAGGCCCTTCCAAGATAAGCAGGAGGATTTAAATCTTAATAAATTGAAATTTGAATAACAGAGGCAATATAGGTTCAGGGGTCTTGAATGATTAGGAGAAACATCTCTATTTTCCATTCCCACGTTATGCACGCACTGTCCATGTTGCCCCGTGATCAGCATCAGTAATGATTAAAAAAGCAACAACAGCAAGAAGACTATCAGATTTAAATAGCACTTTTCAGCTTAGAAGGACATTTATTTACAGTTTTTATTTCTATTCTCGGAATAGTTCTAAAAGACAGGAAGAATGTCACTTTATGGGTGAAGAAACAGAGTCACTAAAAGATGAAGACATGCCTAAAACAACAGGAACAAGCGGCGGTCCTGGGACCAGAACTCACTTCTTCCCAAAAACCTTGCCACAGTTTGACTAGATGTGTCAACATCTGTGTGCCAGCAAAAAGATTTTCAACTGCATTCCCATTAAACTTCTCGGAAACACCTTCTTATAAAGCTTATAACAGAGACATTATGGAAGTCTGGAGTCATCTCTTTTTTGAAAGAAGATAACCAGAGAGATATCAGTGCTGGGATTGGAAGTGACAAATGAGCCACACTCAAACACTTCTCTCTAGCCTCCCATTATTTTGATGGGAGGCATTTTATATGTGTGTGTCTGTGTTTGTGTATACACACATATATCTACATATAAAACTTCCCTCATTATAATGAACGCCCCAATGCTTATTTCATCCTGTTGCTTCTCATCACTCAAAATGCCAAGGGGTTGAATTTTTAGGCATTGTAGAAGTAAAAAATAAAAGTCACAAAGATACCCTCGCCCTGAACATTAATAGAAACAACAACAACAATTAAAAAGGCTTACCTTGCAGCCTTCACATGTAATGACACCGTAATGGATTCCTGATGATTTGTCTCCACAGATCTTGCATGGAATAATTTCAATTTGAGCTGCAACAGAAGCACGCAACCAGTTAATTACATTTTCTTTTAAACACCTTATAAAAGCGTTCCCTGATCAGCATTTGTATCGTGAAAACTAATAACCTGCTAAACATTATACTGCATTAACTATTCATTGCTGAACTGTGAGGGTCCCCCTAGAGCCCTGGACTAAATTATGGCTGCTCGTTATATAATAGCTTTCGGGTTATTAAAATGGGTCATTTGAGAAGGTGTTTAAGAACCCACAAGAAGACTGGAATCAGCATTTCAAAGCCTTCAAGAACTGGAGAGTTCGCAGTTTAGGCCTCAGAGCAAAGCAGATACTAAAATGTTTCTTCCGATCTCATTTTCCATCATTATTTTTAAAAGGTCATAAATCTGTGTTGGCTAGAGCATTGTAGCTTGGCGGGTGAAGAAAAATAGACTCCAAAAAGTTAAGACTACTTAGGAAAATGATTCAATTTAAGATATTAATAAGTTACATATGTTGGTAAGAATTCCTTACTCATCTTTTTTAAATTAATGGACTTGCCATGTGTTAAAAATTAGTCCACTTGTGTATGATCAAAACCTTTCAACCATAACGTTAATATCCTATCAGAATTTAATAGTGATGAATCTGGACAAATGGAATATATAGCTTCTGAGTTTTTTATGCTGAAAATTGATTTTCTGGTACAGCATGCATGTGTTTCTATCTAACTGATTACTTAAGATGTCTCATACTGGAAGAATAACCAAATAATTAATATAGATTACACCAAAGTTCCCAAATATGATAAAGCACATTTCTAAGCAAACATATTTTATCTTGAGCAGAGTTGGAAAGAGCATAATTAAGGATTAAAAAATAACCTAAGAAATAGAATAATTAGGCAAAACAAAGTACTTGGACCACCTCTTAAATATAATTTATCTGTGAAATAAAGAGTCAACACTAGGCTAAATATACAGGATGGTAACAGTCACCAGTTTACCTGAAACACGCCATTACGCTAAATTTATTTCCACGGCTTTCACTATTGGATATGTTAGATTATCTACTAAGTCACACACATAAACACAAATTGCAAGTGCCCAAGTATGTTTCATTTTCATAAAGACCCTACCTAGTGCCATGCCTCACACAAAGCAATGACTGGTCTATGGAATGTATGGATATTGCATGATGTAACTAACACACGTACACAGAGTCCAAGGTCATATTGAGCCCAATTTCTTCCAATGTTGTATCACACCATAGCCAGGGATAATTTCCACAACCACTTACCCTAGATCTGATGTAATGTTATATTTGATACTTTGAAAGAGCACACATTACTAGACTTAACCTCATTATACATGATGTGTTCCCGTTAACTTCCTTTCAAGGGGACTACAAGTACTGCAGGGTCTTTTAGTGAGTCCTTTTCCTATTAACCACTTTTAGTGTTGACATACTGAGTTTCATTGTCCAGAGTTAGAGACTGTTCAAAATCTCACATCCAATAAATGTGCCATAATCCCAAGACCTTCTAATACCCCAGTAATGGTGTCTTTGTACATTAATACGTCTATTTGGAATTATGCAACTTAATGTGTTATAAGATCACACTCAACAAAAAGATCATCTTTAAGTTGGCCTCCTCACCTTGGAGACTAGCTTTATTTCTTCAAAGAGAATTCTTTGTTAAATCTAAACTCTTGTAATGTTACACAAATATGGCTCCTCCAATATTTTTACTATATGGTAGAGGCAAAGTTTTATGCCACAGATCATTGGCAGCTCTAGAGAGAGATAGTTTTGCCCAGTGTTTTTTAGAGACAAAAGCCAAGTGGTAGTAGAAAAAGCCTGAAAGGTGGTATCAACTGAAAGTTAATGCCTGGATTCTCCTATGTGAATGAACTAGTCTGTAATGAGAACCAGCCTCCCCCATTCCAAACCCTCAGGAAGAGAATAAATAGACAACACAAAGTACTTGAAAGTGTTCATCATTCCGTCATGTCTGACTCTTTGCAACCTCATGGACTGTCACCTACCAGGCTCCTCTGACAATGGTATTTCCCAGGCAAGAATACTGGAGTGGGTTGCTATTTCTCCCTCCAGGGGATGGGATCGAACCTGGGTCTCCTGCATTGCAAGCAAATTATTTACCATCAGAGCCACCAGGGAAGCCCCATCTATTAAATTCAACTGATATAAGAAATAAGGAAGACAGACATTGAACTGCTTCTGCTTATACCTCACCTCAAACTGTTATTAAGAAAAATTAGACAAATCTTGTTAGTCTATATAGTTTAAGTCAGCATCAAAGTGAAAAGCAATACTAGCACTAAACTCAGGCCTTTCAAGAGTTATTTTCTTTTTTAAAGTAACTGTTTATTTATCTATCTTTGACTGCACCGGGTCTTCATGGCTTTGTGCTGGCTTTCTCTAGCAACCGGTCTTCATTGTTGTGAGCTGCATTGTGGTGAGAGGGGGCTGTTTTTCATTTTGGCCTGTGGGCTTTCCATTGTGATGGCTTCTTTTGTTGTGGAGCATGGGCTTCAGTAGTTGCAGCACATGGGCTCAGGAGTTGTGGTGCATGGGCTTAGCTGCCTGGAGTCATGTGGGATGTTCCCGGGCCAGGGATTGAACCCATATCCCTTGCATTGGCAAGGGAATTCTTAACCATTGACCACCAAGGAAGCCTAAGGGTTATTTTTATTTCATCTTAGGAATGGGGAGATCAAGCATACCTATTTAGTCCTTTATAAGATAGGAAAAGCACCAGGCAGGCCAGATAGGGAACACTGGGTAGCACTATAAGTATCTGGATCAAATGGAAAATGGTGTACAGTTGTTCACTGCCTGGACTCCTAATGGATGATCTAAGAGAAGTGCCATGATGAAGATTAAGGCAGTGACCAAAATGCCTACTAATGGCTCCTGGAATCTTGAAAGTGGTCTGGAAGCCTGGCAGCGAAGTGTCTGCTCATGATGGGGGTGCCCCTGGGATTGACACCCCAACCCAGAACTTATACCCTTGGAATGGCTCTCAACCAGGCTGGGAAGAGGTTGGGAGTGGGGGTGGGAAAGTCACTGTGGTATAAATCCAGAGTTCGGTGCTATTACCACAAAGGACCATTAGTGTAAGTCAGGCTCCCAAACTCTTGCTCTTCAGTCTTGCTGTAGCTCTCAGGGTCTTTCAGATCTGGAGGGCACTCTAGCTGAGACATATTTTACAAGACTTCATGGAAGCCAAGACGCTTCCTATGAATGGACTCACGGTAGACTGACCTGTACTGTCAAGTGAGGGGTGAACTGCCTAGACCTTTGCTCCCTGCACTGTGTTTGTGCTTGGCTCCAGTGGGCAGTGTTGGCCAAAGATTCCAGATTAGAACAAGCTTCCCTAGGAATCTCGTGATGAGGTGATGGGAGGGTTCGCCAAAGCCAGGTTCTGATATTTTAATTCATCGGGTTAAACTATTCTTCTAGCCTACCTCTTTGGGTGGCTCTCGTAGCTCAGAAGACAATTTCAACTGCAAGTGCTCTTTAGGAAATGACTAAAATCCACTTGCCCCAAAAAGCAAATTCTCTGAAAGTGATCTGATCACATGTGTTGATCTTTCCAGAAAGCAAACATTTGCAGATCAGAGCAGGGCACTTACTCAATCTTCCATTCAATCCAACAATGCACAAAAAAACCCACCTCCTTCTACCTTTTTTAGTCAAGGTACAGAATTCAGACGTATCAAAGGGGAAAAAAAATAGTCAATGCCTCACAAATTTTTCAAAAGGAAAGCAGTTCAGCTTCACGAATTGGCATTTTCAGACCAATAAGAGGGAACAGGACAAAAATCTCCCTGCCCTTCGCTTTCCATCCCTCAGGCTTTTCCATTTTCTAACAGGCAGTGTTGCATCTTTTCAAAATAATCTCCTTGTAACAAAAATTATGAGTCTTGGCCCATATATATACTGCACATATTAACTCAGCCAGTATTTCAAAGGATGAAATCTGTCAGACACCACTACTGTCACAAGTATATTGATTAAATTAGTCCACATCCATATTCATTGCAGCAAAGAGAGTTTATTGTGTAGCGTGGAATAGCTGAAGCAAGACACACACATATAATCATGAATTGGCTTAACAATGAACAATCTTGCTATGAAAAATTCTAATTTGCCCACATTTTCAGCTCTATTGCCTAAATAATTTGCTCTTTCATGCACCCTAAATAATTCAAGCAGCTCTCCACACCTGCACAGGCAAATTTCTGCAGTTTTCAAGGAGCTAACAACAAGTGGCAATGGGGCGTCAGGAAATTCTGGAATGCAGGTGTGCTAATTAGCCAAGTGGTCCTTAGGCTGAGCTGTCATTTAGCACTGCACCTCTGAAAAAACTTTGCTTTCTACTTTTCATTATAGAAGATAACAAGACACTGGTGTTCTCAACACCAGACTTGTTTCTCAGACTTATTTCTGGTGTTATCTTGGTCCAGAGAAAAATGCCCATTCTCCCCAAGAATTAAAAAATACAAAAAATTTAAAAAAAAAATGTATTGCACAAAAGAGTTGTATGCATCACTTCAATATGTGGGTGAAGAGTGATCTCTCAACAATAATCTAAATGGATAGATAGTAATCAATAATATCTACAAATATTCAGGCTTATAACACATCAGGCATTATCTAATCTGCTGTTCTAACAACCCTACAATGTAGGTGGTATCATTGTGATCATTATCTGTATTTTTTTAGATGACAAAACTGAAACTCAGATAGGCTAGATAACTTGCCCAACATCAGAGAGCTAGGAAGAGGTGAGGCTGGAAGGTGGACACATTTTGTCTTTTTCTCTAGCTCAAAGTCTTGCACCCCCTTGGTCCTGCCCCTTCCTCATACTGCACAGTCAAGTTGAATGTCTCCAATACCTTCAGACATCAGGACAAACTGCTCCTGGTAAGAAACCATTAACTGAGGATCAAAAGACATTCCATAGGTAATCTAGTTAAACTTAATACTACTGAGAACTGATGTCAAGATGTCTTTCTAGTTTATAACTGGAAATAATCATCAACCTTCTGAGACCATTCTTCTCATTTTTACAAAATACCAAGTTGAGTTTTTGGACCTCAGGGTGACCAATACCAATGCTGAACACTTCTTAAGACCAGGAAAGTTACTTCACCTACCTTTCAGTCTCAGTTTCCTATTTGAAGAGTCAATGATATAATGTCTAAATGACACAGCACATACGACCATTTTATATATGTATTCCATATATATGCATACCATACAATTCTTAGAAAGAGTTGGCACTCAAAACAGTTATTATTATTGTTATTGTTGATAAGAAATCCTGCCTTATAGCGAAATGAAATTCTTTTCTGCAGACTTTAAGCTCTTTCCAAAGTGAAGATAGAGAAAAGCAGCTTATCCTCCAAATAATATGACAGGCAGTTCATACCAGCTGCCGCAGCAATCCTTTACAACATTGGCACTTAACTGTTTGGTATAACACAGCAGCATGTTGCAATCAATGTGGGATGTCTCACAAGGCCTTCATTGCTAATAATAGCAAAAAAAAAAAAATTAAAGATTTTAATGGCTCATATAAAAAATAAACTAATACAGACCTAAGCTTATCCCAATAATATCTTTCACTCTAGCTCACTTGCATAACCATATACTTTCTTGAATTGGGCTGAACAGGGTGGGATTACTGCTAGCCTTGCTAGGAAATGGGCAAACCTTGGGTACACCCATGACAGTATGTCACATATATGAATGCCAAGCAATTGTGTGTGTCTTGCAAAAACTGTCAAGAACTGCTGCTTTAAAAAAAAAAAAGTAGTTTTACACCAATCTGTTGACAGTATTTTTCCTGGAAGGCTGAGAATAAGGGGGACTTTTCACCTGCTATGTTACATATTCCTCTAATGTTTGAAATTTTTTTACTACCAACATGTATTACTTTTGTAAGCAGAAAAACCAATAAAGATTAAAGAAAAACCCTAAGGCATTTGATTTTATTTTCAGCAAAAATGGCCTGAGTCCTTTATGGATTAGTCACTTTATTTTATCCCCTGTTTAAAACTGCTGGGGTATTAAAGGCTTCAGCAGCTGCCTGGATGGCAGTCTGGCTCGCATGTCAAGGCCAGCTGTGGGGGGAATAGGGAATCTTCACCTGGTTCCCTGGAGGGACTTTGGTGACTCCTGACTTCTACACTTTTGTGGCCTCTCTGGTCTGGCATCACTAGTTTCAGGGTCTCCAAGGACTGTCTGCTTGTGCCCGGCTGAAGGGGCAGAAGTAGGGGCTGAAATTCACCTGCTTGTGAGCCCTGGGGCAGAGTGGCTGGAGTAGCCTGGAGTAAGGGAGACTTTTTCTCTCTCCACTCTCTCACTGTTGTTGCCCAAGGGCCCAGGCCACCATCAGGGTTTGCAGAGAGCTCGCAATGCAGCTTCATGGGGGGAGAGAATAGACTGTGGGCTTCAAACAGTCTGGCATATTCTGTCACACTGAACCTAAGGCTTGGAGTATAGCACGCATTTGTTTCCCAGGCCAGGCATGGTCAATAGTCCTCTTGGATGAGGAGGGCTGAGTTCCAATTACATACTCTGCAAACTAATAATCAACTTGTTCTGCCATTTTGTCTACTAAATATATACTAAATATAATACTGGTATGTGTCCCTGGTATAGTCTCTTCTTCCACTGATTTTTGGATTTTCTTTATTATATTACTTGATCCTAGTTGAACATCACCAAAGCAATGACTCCCCTAATTAGAGAAGTCCTACCCCTTTGGTCGAGCTGTCTTGTGGTCATTTCTGGCAGCAACGGTAATGCTTGATATTTGCAGAGTTCTGTAACAGTTTTTAAAGTTTTTGTCCTCATTGGCTTCTTTTGGTTTTGGTGTTCACAGCAACTCTGAAGTAGGCAGATGGGTCTTATTAAGCCCCATTCTGCACATGTGGAAAATGAACCTCAGGAGGGTTAAATGGTTTCTTCTCCATGTCTAGATTTCTCAGGGTTTAATTGTAGAGGCAGCCACCAAAGAGGGGGAAAAAAAAACCCAATAAAGCTTGGTGTCTCTTCCTCAGAATTATCTGATGCCTTTAGGTTTATGTCATCATCAATCTGGGGCTCTCAACGGGAAATGCCACGAGAGAGGAAGAGTGGAGGTTGACCCAGCTAAGAAATGGAATTGGCAATCCTGCGTTTCCCTCTGACCCTCAACTCCCTGGGTGGCCTCAAACTGGTCGCTTACATCTCTACTTCCTCCATCTATAAAATGGGAATAACTCCTACCTCCCAGGCAGGTGGTGGTAAATGAATGCTCACAAAACTCTTTGAAGATGAAAAGACCTATATAAATGGGACGCTTTAGGAAGCTTGGCATACCATCCTTGGCAAGGACCAGGACGCAGCTCCCTCACTACCCACAACAGGCTCTGCCACAAAGAGAGTAAAGAAAAACCCAAAGAACTGTAATTTTCATCTGCTAACTAGACTCACTTAAAGTTTTTCTTTAATTGTTGGTTTTCAAAATGCCTTCCTGAGGGATTGAGTATGTGTGTGTAAGTTGCTTTAGTTGTGTCAGATTCTTTGTGACCCCATGGACTGTAGTCCACCAGGCTCCTCTGTCCATGGGGATTCTCCAGGCAAGAATACCGGAGTGGGCTGCCATGCCCTCCTCCAGGAATCTTCCCGACCCAGGGATAGAACCCACGTCTCCTTAAGTCTTCTGCATTGGCAGGAGGGTTCTTTACAACTAGTGCCACCTGGGAAGCCCCGAGGTGACTAATGAATTAAAATGTCACTATCTTTGTCTCAGCTTGACAGACATATAGATGGAGAAGTCACTTCTAACACTGTCACAAGCAAAGTCACTGAACTAAGCCTTTCACTAGGACTTGGGCTGTCTTGCAGAGGGATCATGGAAATGGCATGATTTCTACATTTTATACACAATAAACATACATGTTCAGTTCAGTTCAGTCGCTCAGTCATGTCCAACTCTTTGCGACCCCATGAATTGCAGCATGCCAGGCCTCCCTGTCCATCACCAACTCCCGGAGTTTACTCAAACTCATGCCCATCGAGTCGGTGATACCATCCAGGCATCTCATCCTCTGTCTTCCCCTTCTCCTGTCCCCAAGCCCTTCCAGCATCAGGGTCTTTTCCAATGAATCAACTCTTCGCATGAGGTGGCCAAAGTACTGGAGTTTCCCCTCTGACATTCTGATCCTCAGTTTTAAGTTTATGTCTGACTCAAGTGTTAGTCGCTCAGTCCTGTCCAACTCTTTGCAACCCCATGGACTGTAGCCTGCCAAGGCTCCTCTGTCTATGGAATTCTCCAGGCAAGAATATTGGAGGGGGTAGCCATTCCCTTCTCCAAGGGATCTTCTAACCCAGGGATCGATCCCAGGTGTCCTGCATTGCAGGCAGATTCTTCACCGTCTAAGCCACCAGGGAAGTCTGACTCAAAGGACCCTGTTAAATTACAGCCATGCAAAAAAAAAAATCCTGTACCTTACTTCACCTTCCCCCACCCCACCGAAGTTCTATACCTTTTGTACTATTTAAAGCCACTTCTTAAAAGCTTTAACTTGGTTGTGGTTTCTGCTGAAAATGTAACAGCTTTTTAAAAATCATTTTTAAAAATAAAAGTGTTACATATACTTGCCAAATACTTACACATAAACATACTTCAAACTCTCCAACAGATCAAGCATTTGCAAACGAAATTTAAAATATGACAAAATCAGAGTTTTGAAAGAGTTTAGTAACTCTTTCCTTCAGTCTTTAGCAAGTAAAATTTAGGCACTTAAGAGTTAAAACTCTAGGCCAGAAGGCCCCATATGAATTCAGAGAAAGCTGAGCCGTGTATGCAGGAAATCTCTGAAGAATGAGGAAGATAGGCACATGCTGTCATGTGGCTTTCTGTGAATATGCAGGTAGTTCTGACAACGGGAACTGAGTACTAATCCTTTGTGATATGTTTCTATCTCTGCTGGATTAAGCTTTCCAGAGAAACTGACTCGCATTCCCTGATGCACATGTGTCTTTGCTAAAAGCCAAATCCAAATGGGTACTTTTATCCCTAGACAGGGAAATTATGTCAAATTGGAGAAGAAACAGATTTTTCATATACAAGATCAGTGGATGGCTTTGATTTTTAGACCAAGTTCTCTCTCTTGAATTCTCCTACTACACAGCCATGCACAGAAGACCTCAATTTAAGGCAGCATACTCTTTATTTTTTTTGGTAATTATTGGTGACCAACTAAAACTTTGGACAAAATAATTGAACAGTAAGAGAAATTGCTTCTAATTTTACTTATCCAGGAGGTCAAATACTGAATAAATTCTCACCCAACAAAAGATGATGCTGTTAAAATCAGCAACAGAAATATTTTTCTCTTTTTTGGGGTCTTTCCTAATCTAATCTCTATCACTTTTGTGAACAACGGAATATACTTGTTTTTGAGGATTTGTGGGGTTATGTGAAATCAAGGATGAAGACAAAGGTAACTGGCCATTCAGCTAATTATTCTCAGTTGAGATAATGCCCCTCTAAGATTCTAGAATTAACTACATTTTTTCAATATAAAGTTCTTAGAGAGTTTCTAGGACCTTGAGATCAGATATATCTAATCAAAATCCTTCTCTTAAGTTTCTCAGTGTGGGTTAAGTCATTTAATATCAGCAAGAAAAAGAATCCGTCTTATCTTACTAACAGGTTAGACTATGATCAAGAGAATTTCTTAAAAACTTTTGTTCTGACAATAGACATATGTCCCTTATATAATTCTGGATAATATAGACCAAAAAAAAAAAAGTGTCATCTGACTCACAGAACTGCAGCTAATCTTTTCTAGCGATCAACTTCACTCTAGATACCAATTCCTTTTTTCCCCTTAACAAGAGCAATTGTGCCACATTTAGGTTACGTCTTCCTTTGCTCACAGTTGAGAGCAATGGGGTCAGCTCTTTGCTTTCATCATTCAAGGTCTGTTTTTGACAACAACAGAAAAGAACATCTTTAAAACCAAAGCAAATCTGTAGATCTTATCTAGTTTCTGCTTTACCAAAAACATCAAAATTACTCTAACTGCGTTTTATGAAATGACCTTACTTTACACCATTACCTCAAAATTCTCACACCTAAGCCCAAGAGATAAGCACTTTATTTTACAGCCCTCTTAACTTTGTATGTGCCTATGCATAACTCAAATTATAGTCATCCTATGATTTTGGTAATTCAATTTACAAGATTTTATTTTTCAGTGGATAATCAAAATGTTATAAAAATGAACAAACCTGGTGATTCAATCACCAGTTCAAAGACAGAAAAATCCATTGACACAGTATGTGTGTGCTAAGTTGCTTCAGTTGTGTCAGACTCTTTATGACTGTATGGACTAGCCCACCAGGCTCCTCTGTCCATGAGATTCTCCAGGCAAGAATACTAGAGTGGGTTGCCATTTCCTCCTCTAGGGGGAATCTTCCTGACCCAGGGATCGAACCTGCGTCTCTTATGTTTTCTGCATTACAGGTAGGTTCTTTATCACCAGACTAACCTGGGAAGCCCCACAGAAATCTATTTGTTCTATATGATTTCTCATGAGTCTGGTCCATTGCATGCTTAGCACATAGCATCACAGTTCCCTGAATAAATCAATCAAAACATTCTGTTTGTCTCAGAATCCTCTTTAAAGAGCCAAAGTCTCCTGTCTAAAAAGTCAGCAACTGAGTGCAAATTCCAACTGCACAATTTCTCTGACCCCTTAACAGTGCAATAACCTGCTGAAGATGTGCAGAAGTAGGTAGAAATAACAAGAATCCAGGTTAAGTCATCATAGATCATCAGGCAAAGGAACCTATTGTTTCTTTCCATTAGCCTGGTTCTGGTGAAGATCAATTACTGTTCACTGGATATTAGACCATGTTGTTTAAGAAATATTCCCTAACCAACTTGTTTGGATTCATGGCAAAAAAAAAAAAAAAAAAAAGGAAATAACTTGTAACTTTAAACCTTGAAAATACATTTGCTTTCCTCTATATTAAGCCATTGAAGGCTAAGATGATAACACATGCATAGCCACCGAAACACAGACTGGTGACACCAAAAATCTGCTCTACAGATCATTTCAGTGGGTGATGATGGTTAAGATGCTTCCCTCACAGCCCAGACCCCTACTCTACCTTTGCACTGTTCCCCACTTTACAAAGTCACCATAGAATTAACAGGGAGAATGGAGTTCTGGGCAAGAGATCAAGGAAGGCTCTGGTTTTTATTAAAAATCACAAGCAAATTATTTAGACTTGCCAGAAGCAGAAGTGTAGATGTTGTCATACTAATCATTTTAAGACTTTAGGATCTTGAAGGATTAGTGACCAATTCCTAGAAGACAAATTCTACTAAGTTTCCACCTCCAATTTCCAGAACCTAGCCAATAGCATCTAAGCAACAGATACGGCAAGTTCTAAGCCTCTGAATACAGCAGTGCTGTATTTCTGGATTACAGGCCAATGGTAAGTTTTCTTTAAAAAATTCTCTTTTATAATGTTCCTCTAAGACAATCCACTCAGCCAGACAAAGACCCCAAGGAATTTTTTTCTGACTATCTAAATGCGTGTTCTTTAAACTTGCTTATTAAAGAAACATTTCCATTCTTAGTTATAATATATAACATCAATTAGACAATAGATAACAATATGCATTGACAGCTGAAGCACAGTTGTTTTTTATGTCTGTTCCCAAGGGGAGAAAGCAGGAGCGTGTAGCTCTTTCCTCACTGGAAAGGGAAATACAGAAAAAGGCAGAAGAACCTTGAGGATATTAAGCGGTTGTGAGACAGGAGGAGAATGGAGGCTCCAGACCAAGCTTAGAGATCATCAGATTTATTCTAAGAAGGTCTAATATCTAAGCATCAATTCCCAGACCATAACACCTAATAAATGTCACATGTATCTGCAAGAAAAAAAAATGTATATCTTGGGGGTTTACTTTGAAATTATCTATTTTTATGTAAGTCATACAATAGGGGTGGGGTAAGAATCTTTTCACAGCCATTAAAAGATAGCAAGATAAGGTTCACAGTACTCTCCTTCCTATTCCATTTTCAGTTTCTGCTCCTCTAATCCAAGGAGTTTCTTTTGCCTGCAGACAAACATTTCAGATGACATTTTATGACTGTCCTGCACAGACTCCTATCAGCTAGCCAGCACTTAGCAATGTGTGTCTCTGTCATTTCAAAGAGCCTGAGTGAGCATGATGACACTATCGTTGGCATATGTGAATCTTTCTAATTTGCAGTAAAAATGCACCATTCACACACTTTGGTACTTTGGAACGGAAAGGTTTTGAAATCTACTTCACAAGCAATGGCAGCACATTTCACATCAGATAGAAACATACTGATTGCTAACAGCTGCTACAGGCACATCTTACTGTCAGAGCCAGAGCTCAGAATAGCAGGTCCTTTTTAATGCCATTGGTTGCTACCATCTTAAATCATCATAACACACACACAAACACACACACACACGTTCCACACGCTCACACATGAGGGTCTCTCCAGCTATAAGTTTCACCATCACTAGCTGGGAACCTGCACCAACAGGCAGGCCAAGAGGGTACATAGAAGCCACAAGCACACTTCATCTTGTTACATCAGCTTTCCTGTATATGAATTAAGGATGACAGTGAACCCCCCCCCCTTTTTTTTAAAGGGAGAAGAAAGAAAAGTCTAACCTTGAAAGTAAAGTGGAGAGGCTCACTTTGCAAACTCTAGAGGATGGGATTGAATTCCTGCCCTGTTACTTACTAGCTTTGTGAACCTGGGCGGCTTTTTAAATCTCTGTGCTTTATTTTCCTCACCTTTAAAATGAGCCCTACCTCCTTACTAGGTTTCCCTGATGGCTCAGCAGTAAAGAATCTGCCTGCAATGCAGGAGATACAGGTTCGACCCCCGGGTTGGGAAGATTCCCTGGAGAAAGAAATGGCAACTAGCTCCAGTGTGCTTGCCTGGGAAATCCCATGCACAGAGGGGCTGGACGCGCTATAGTCCACGGGGTCGCAAGAGTCAGACACAATTGAGCACAGCCTACACACACACACATCCTTATTATAGGGTAACCAGTGCTCGTAGAATAAGTGCGTAATACATGTGTGCTTAGTCGCTCAGTCCTGTCTGACTCTTGGTGACCCCATGGACTGTAGCCTACCAGGCTCCTCTGTCCATGGGAATTCTCCAGGCAAGAACACTGGAGTGGGTTGCCATGCCCTCCTCCAGGGGATCTTCCCAACCCAGGGGTCAAACCCAGGTCTCCTGTATTGAAGGTGGATTCTTTACCATCTGAGCCACCAGGGAAGCCCATGAATATTGGAGTGGGTAGCCTATCCGTTCTCCAGGGGATCCTCCCAACCCAGGGATTGAACCGGGTCTCCCACCTTGCAGGCCGATTCTTTACCAGCTGAGCTACCAGGGAAGACCAAATGCATAGTATGTACTAAGTGCTTAAAAAGTATTAGCTATCATCATCATCATCATCATCATCTATCTTTCAAGGACAGTAGCATTTGGCAAGGGCTGCTACTGGAATTGCAGGAATGAGCAGAAGAGGGATAGGTCATTATATTCCTTTTCAGATACAGACAGTGAGTTCAGCAGCGTTATTTCTACTGCAGAGGCCTTATATGAGATGTAACACCAAGCAGGTACAAAATGTGGTGGAAAGAAACCACTGGGATCAAGCAGCTCCCCCACCTTCTAGGTAAAGCCCACAGCAAGGCTGGCGTCACGAAGAGATGGGAAGCAGAGGAAAGGACACAGCTGCTGGATTAGGAGGCTGCGAAATTTACCAGATACGAGTGAAAGTTTGTGAACCTCTTTCTCCAGGGCTCAGCTTCCCTCTTAGGGAACAGTGTAGATATCCCCTGCCCCAAGGTGCAGTGTTGTACTGGATAATCTTCCAGATCCCGTCCTGCTATATTTCATGGCGATATGACGATTTAGAGTGAGGTGAACCCTTGTTTCCCTAACAGTTGGGACATCTTAAATGGCAAAACCCAGCAGATGTCATCTAAGGTGTCAGGAGAAGTAGACACAGAATGTGGAAGAGAACTCCATCTGGCAACCAGTTTGTCCATGTTAATGGCATTTGGTTCAGGAAAGGGAGTGCACTGAAATGTTCTCACCAAGGTCCAGAGTAAAAGCTCTGGCAGAATACCCACTGGAGCTAGAACACTCTGTTTCTATACACCTGCCCCTCTTTTTCTGGCCTTATTATTTATTTTTTAATAAGGTTTATTACTATCAATCAAAGAGAATTCCTTTCAATATCACACCTGTCATAACAGGACAACAAAATGCAAACACAATGTGGATGGAAAATATTTTTTTCCCTTCATAGTAAACAATTTCAATTGAATGTCCTAGGACAGAATTAGGATGCGTTAATTTTTCTCTCTTTCATTGTTGTTGTTCAGTTGCTATAATACATCTGACTCTTTGTGACTCCATGGACTGCAGCACACCAGGCTTCCCTGTCCTTCACTGTGTCCCAGAGTTTGCTCAAACTCAACTCCATTGAATCGGTGATGCCATCCAACCATCTCATTTGCTATCGTCCCCTTAGATCTTTCTCAGCATCAGGGTCTTTTTCAGTGAGTTGGCTCTGTATCAAGTGGCCAAAGTATTGGAGCTTCCAATGTACTTCCAAAGTATTCAGTCCTTCCAACGAATATTTGGGGTTGATTTCCTTTAGGACTGACTGGTTTGATCTCCTTTTATGGAAGGCCACAATAGGTGTGCTTTTGCTTTAGAGGCAAAGACTATATGACATCAGTAATGCACATCTACTTCCCATTGTTACTTATTTTTCAAAACAAAACTATCTCTATCAGTGAAGCATTTTAGGACCTCAAGCTACATGCTTCCCAGTAATAATTTTCTTAGTCAAGGACTAAGTCGGATGCCATGTCAGGGACCATCAGGACATAGAGAAGTAACTTCGGAAGCAAGGTCTGGGCTGTAACATCAAAATGTACTCATCAGACAAAAAGAGACTTCCCTGTGAGATGTAGTCTAGTGCTAAAGGAAAATCAACCTAACTACTTACCATTTCCTGCCCTGATCTTGCCTTTCTTGTTATTTTAAGGGACTGAAAGCAGTCATAGGCTTCCCTAGTTGGCTCACTGGTACAGAATCCTGCCAGCACAGGAGATGTGGGTTCGATCCCTGGGTTGAGAAGATCCCCTGAAGAAGGAGATGGCAACCCCCTCAAGTAGTCTTGCCTGGGAAATTCCATGGACAGAGAAGCCTGGTGGGCTACAGTCTATGGGGCTGCAAAAGAGTCAGACGTGACTTAGTGACTAAACAACAAGTCACTGAAAGCAATTCCCAAAAATATAGAGCTCAAAAAAATTAAGGCTTAGAAAAAAAATCATTTGCATAAGTGTACAGATGTTCAAATTGAAATTCTGAATGGGACAGGATTTTTTCAGGTGCATATCCTTGGTAACTTTGTTTAAAAAATCAGTCACACCTCAAACATAACCACCAATAATCAGAAAGATGGCTAGCACTTATGAGGAATTATTATTTGTTTAAAATATTTTGAAAAGATGTCACAAGTATAAGCTTGACTAGGTCCTTACCCATCCCCACCCTCTAAAATAAACAAACAGCTTTTCTATTAAAGCCAATTTCCTGTTCTTGGAATTAGCTTTTTGAGTTGTCAGTTAGACAAGATGAACTGATAATTTACCAAAGCAGGTAACTCTACCAGAGAAATATCCAAATGTTTCTTTAGAGTGAATTACTTCATCTATGAAAGAGCAATCCTTTCCCATCTTTTGGTCTATTAAGCTAAATGGTGCTCAAGAGGGAACACTTCATTGCCCAATTAGACAGGACAGTTCATTTTAAAGTGAATTTATTATTTTCCTTTCTTTCCTCATTCCTTTCCTTCTTGACTTCTGGACATTACTAATTCATTTCAAAGAATGTTTTCTCAGGGCATAATTCTACAAATATTCTTTGAGAACCTGTATCAAAGTTCAGTGCACTTTGCAAAAACATAATGCTATCTATAAGGCAGGGAGTTCTCAGGCATAGTGAATGAGAGCAATGATTATAAAAGGTCTGAGTGACTTTTATGTTGTGTCATTCCAGGGGCTTTCCTTAAAGGGGCTTTCAGGAAGAGACTAAAATGGAGAAAATCAAACCCTGAAAGCAGTCTTTCAAACTCTGAAAGGCTGCCTTTTCTCTGAAAGCTGCCTTTGGTCTAACCTATGTCAAAGGGTCAAAGGGTTGGGGAACCCTCAGCCCCACCAGATCCCACATTTCTTCACTCCTCTCCTAACCTGATAAATAGCTAAGTTGCTTCTCTAGCCCTACTGACTTTACCAGGCCCATGTTCTATTTAGCTAAAACCGAGAGATGGGGAGGTAAGAGAGGATGATATAGGAAAATGCTGAAAACCCTGAAGGTCAACTAATGAACTCCCTGAACTCATGATGTATTTTATTTTACCTTTTTAACCTTTTTCAGCA
The DNA here is from genome assembly GCF_023699985.2 of Odocoileus virginianus. Lineage (NCBI taxonomy): Eukaryota > Metazoa > Chordata > Mammalia > Artiodactyla > Cervidae > Odocoileus > Odocoileus virginianus. The sequence continues at coordinate 38,610,349 of NC_069679.1, read as the reverse complement.
GAACATTTTTTATTTTTTATTTTAACTGTAACCAAAGGCTCTTCAAATATCTTGACATCAGTGATATCAATGAATTCAAAGAAACAAATTCTACCAGTTTTTTTTCATGATTCAGATCAATAGTGCTTAATACATGTAACACACCCAAGATCTGTACATTTGCAATGTGCTTTCTCTGACCCATTCCTATTTGCACTGTAGCTTGGTTCTCTGACCTCTTAATCTACAGGCCCCCATTTCAACTGCTTTTAAAGGCACAAGTTAAAATAGGCAACATAATGATGTATTTTAACATTCTAGGGATTAAAAATTGCATTCATTGTTATTTGAATTAATGTTTGGCCAGTCTGTGGAGAGAATAATTGCTAAATGGGGGTGGGGGTGGGGGTGGGGAGATGAGCCACAAAGACTTTAGCAATGGGCTTAGAGGGCCAAAGGGTCTGAGATCACCAGGGGTAGATGTAAGAATGAACAGTTCGTCTAGGATTGCTGCCATATTTCATGCCCCTGTGGCTATTTTCCTCCATCTGCAACAAGTCAAAACAATCCCTGGGTGAAAGGCACAGGGACAAGAAAATCAGTAACAGTTCTACATATTATCCAATAAGTAGCATTTGAGAAACCTTACAAAAAAGAAACTTGAAGAAACTCCATTTTTATACTTCCAAACACTGAATTGTGAAACAAGATAAAATATGGGTAGGACTTCTCATGGAGAAAACGTCATTGCCACACGTCCCATTTTCCATCAAATTCCCCAGGGTGCTCTTGTCCTGAAGCCCGTGCTGAGTAAGGAGGTGAGGTTCGCCCAGCCCGGAACCAGGGAGCTCTGCATTGCCTAGCAGTAAAAGCACCACGCGGCTCCACAGGGCTTTAGAACCTAACTCTGCTTCCTCTTAGTAATGTCTCAACTGGTGCTGCAGTCAGAATTCTCCTGTGACCACCATCGGGTTATGGCAGTGGGAATCATCACTCTGTGGCCTTCCCAGGCAGGAGTTTCCCTTCTATTTTCCCTCCATTCAGCTTCCCACCCTCGCTGCTTGCTGTCCAGCTGTGTTAGTCAGTGGAATAGTAATTCTGACACAAATGAACACATGTACGATCGAGGTGAGGTGGTTGTCGGGACAACGGACACATGCTGGATGTGTGGAGGTGCTCCCGCGCTGTGACAGAGGACGGCTTTGACCACCCTTTGTTTCTGCTGTGACCACCACGTGTGTGTGCTCAGTGGTGCCTGACTCGTGAGCCCCACAAGGCTCCCCTGTCCACGGGATTTTTCAGGCGAGAATACTGCATTGGTTTGCCATTTCCTACTCCCGCGGATCTTTCCGACCCAGGGACTGAACCCCTGTCTCCTGTGTCTCCTGCATTGGCAAGCAGATTCTTTACCACTGAACCACATGGGAAGCCCCTTTTGACCATTATCTACATAATAATTTTCTGGAAGAAGACAATTAGCTACCAATGTTTTCTTCCAGCAAAGCCACTGGCACCAGCCGCTACCCTAGAAGGAGGACCGATCTTCAAAGTATGATGCGATCATTACCACCGACCGCTCTGAACTCCTTCGGCAACTGCTCTTATTGCCAGCGGGATGAGAAAGACAACTTGTCACTTAAGTCGCTTTTTTTTTTTTTTTAAAGGTGCACAGCCTGGCGTGGTCTCTTTATTCATCCCAGTAACTACTGGCTGTTTTTAAACATAAAATGTGCTTTTTCAGAGGAACAATGGTCACTATGGAGAATATTCAGACTTTGCCAGAGGAATGGAAAGTGGTTCCAGAAAAGAAATCACGTATTAGTTTTTGGCCATGACAGTGTTTTTGACACAGAGCTTTAGCCTCCCCGGTCCACTGCTCTGAAGGGGCAAAGTTCACGTGGAAGCATACCTTCTAGTACATTTGTTAAAATAAAATCAGCCTCATTACCTAATAATCTAAATGACTTTGGGAGGGACTTGGGAGTCGCCTATTTCCTCCTCCTTAAGTTGCTGTTCAATTCGTGCGGACTTAGTGGAAATTCTGATTTCATGACCCATCACTGCTGCATTGAAATATGCTTTCTGATGTCATGTTCTGAAATAAACTAAGTTGTTTGCAACAACTACCTACACACAAATTAGAAAATTATATGCCAAGGGGTTCAATACAGCCTGCAGCAGGGACCCAGGTTATTACTGGAAGTCGCCATCGGCATGGTTTCTGGTTTCACAGTAAAAGAAGACGACTTGAAAGTACTCAGTGGTTTTGATTCTCTTCTGAAATGAAAACATTCAGTGAGTGCACAGCACTGGGTTGTCATTAATGTCAGCCATGCGAAAACACTGTCTCCATGAACACAACAGTCACTCCCCATCCAGACCATGACTTTCCACTCTCTGGTATTTTGGACATTGTGCTGGTACTTTTCCAAAAGAGAATCTTTGGGCAATCCAGTCTAGGTACTCGAATAATATAACACTCTTCAATGAACAGGTGGCCTGAATTTGCTGAAGTTACTCAATAATTTCCATGAGAGAACATGTTCCTTTCTGAGAAATACTGAGAGTGAGTGATGAAATCCTCAAACTTTGAAAGGCAAGAAGTATAAATACTACATTTAAAGGTGCACAGGATGGGAATTCCTTGTCAGTCCAGTGGTTAGGACTCCATGCTTCCACTGCAAGGGGCACAGATTCAATCCCTAGTTGGGGAAATAAGATCCCACAGCTGTGCAGTGCAGAAAAAAAAAAAAAAAAGAAGGTACATAGGGTTGGTTCAAAATAATTTAGTGGATAAAAATCAGATTTTATCAAATACCAGGATATCAAAGTAGCTTTACATTGCTCCCATTGAACTTCTTAGTATGTATGGTTGCACAGTCTTATTGATCATAGCAGAAAACTCTGGCATTCTTGATATGGTTGATGATGTATAGTATCTTTTATGTACAGTGTCTGTTGCCTGAGTATATTGTAAATAAGCAACAAAAACATGATGCTTCATCTCAAAGTTATGAGGAATGAGGAATTAAGCATGTTGTATAAGGGGAATTTAACAGTACATTAAAAAACAGTTGCCACCTATTTTTTTTCCTCTATGCAATCAAGTTGGGCACAAGAGAGAAGAAAATAAACTTATTTTCTGAGGTTTGAGAGTGTTAGGAAGTGGTATCTGCTATCATATCATCAGTGTATTTTGCTTTTGTTATTCCCACCCCTCCACGCATTGCCCATGAATTAAGAAACAAGGAAGGCATCATAGACTAGGCAAAACTTATAATCTATGTATCAATAGTTTCTTCCTTTAGTGCTCACCAAAAAGACATAAAAAATTGTTTTGGGCTATAGAATCATATCTGGAAAATATCAATAGACATGTTATCAGTTATCAATCCTCTTCATCTGAACATTAAGGAGATTAAAGTTACTGTAGGCATATAATAAACTTTCACTGGAAAAGAATCTTTCTTGACATCATTTGCTTTCCTTAAGGATAGTCAGAAAAAAGATGTAAATGGAGGTAAATATTATCATGTAAATGGTGACTTTCAAAAGAGATGAAGGAATCTAAAGAGCTCTGTCTTCATTCTGAAACAATAACAGTTCGATGGCTGAACTCACAACTTAATATTACACCAAACACAGGTTTATAAAAATAAGTTTTCAGTTGTGTGAAATCATTACCACCCTTACAGAAAACAAGGGGAGCACTGTGCAGAACCACAGTGGTTTTGCTGCTCTTTCTGCTTATTTAGCTTGTGCAAAAGATGTGCTGTGTGGACCACTTATTCTTTATCACACCAAACCAACACCTTTAGAAGAAGATAAGACAGCTATGAATCAAGTTGCATCTTTCACATTTCTACAAGATGTCTCAGGGTTCCATAGTGATATCGATTGAGTGACAACTATAGCTACACAAGGCATGTATGAACATTAATACATGCCCTTGTAGAATAGATCGACGCACATTTATCTTCAGCATTTGGAAATTACTGGTAAGAGTGATTCAGTGCCCTTGCCCTTTGCCTTGATAATCTCATATCTTTTAAGCAAAAGGAAACAAATACTGCATAAGAGCCTTACCACACTGACCTCAACGTGGAGTAAAATGACAGATACCAAGGAAGTAGAAGCCAGGCATTTACACAAGTGATTCTGATGGTTTGGCTCCTTCTGGTCTCTGCTCAGTTCCTACATCGTGGTCAGCAGATGTGACAGACTTAATTAAAACCTGCTATCTCTAAGGTTTAAGATATTAAAGGTGATTTGGGTATATGAAAAGTCATCTCTGTTCTCATTTCATTAACAGTCTCCATAAGAGTCCATCATACTAACTGTTCCATACTAACATTTCCTTCCTCTGGAAGGAAAGTTAGAAAACCTTGAATAATTTCTCTTACTGCCCTTGTAATGACACCTCACCAGCAACCTTCCTTGTCTGAAACTCTTTCTCTGGATTAGACAATAAAAGTATGATTCTCCTCTTGTGAATCATAGTTTTTGTTTTGTTTAGTGTGCTCTAAGGAATTAAATTTAACCTTTCAGACAGAATTCCAGGCCTGTAAAGACCTCTGAGATCACCCAGTCACACCCCTGACTTTTTGGCCAAGACAACTTGGGCTCAGAGAGGTACAGCGACTGTCCCGAGATTCCCAAGTTGGTGAGAGACACAGGAGAGATTTCCTACCCACATCTTCTCAGTCTCCAGCCATCCTTCCCACTAGGTTGACCCTTACCTCCTCATTTCGCAGATGAAAAAACAGAAGCGGTATCAACAGAAATCACTCACTTGGGAGGAGTGAGCAGGGGTTAATTTATCAGAGTGGCTGGTGGAGGTCTTGGCAGCCACAGTGGGCCTGACCTTGATGCCATGAAACGCAGGACAGGTCATGGTTCACGGTGGTGGGAAGGGAGATGCAGAGGGCTTTGGAATCACAGGCACAACAGCAGGCAGCTGGGGGTGGAGAGAGTTATCAAGGGGGAGAAGGTCCTGGCAGATTGAAAAAAATTATGGTGTTACCAAAGAGGAAACTTATATTGAAAGAAAACTGTGTCCACTCAACATTTTCTCCCAGTCTCAGTCCTGGCCACCATGCACTGTAGACGTACCTGCTGCTGCTGCTGCTAAGTCGCTCAGTCGTGTCTGATTCTCTGTGACCCCACAGACAGCAGCCCACCAGGCTCCCCCGTCCCTGGGATTCTCCAGGCAAGAACACTGGAGTGGGTTGCCATTTCCTTCTCCAATGCATGAAAGTGAAAAGTGAAAGTGAAGTCGCTCAGTCGTGTCCGAGTGTTACCCATCCCATGGACTGCAGCCCACCAGGCTCCTCCATCCATGGGATTTTCCAGGCAAGAGTACTGGAGTGGGTGCCATTGCCTTCTCCAGTAGATATACCTAGAGATACAGAAACTTAACTCACCTTTACCACTCCCTGGAAGGCTAGGTAATTATTAGCTGTCTCTACTCTCCATATGTTGAGAATGAAAGCTATACAGAACAGGGACCAGTCTTTCCTCCTCATCCAGTACCCCTAGTGCCTAGTTTCGTGCATGACACACATAGGAATGAACAGATTAGAGAATTTCATCTCCTGCTTCTAGAGGGAATAAAAGGGTTGTTAAAGCTATCCTAGACAGTTCTAGGCATTTCCTTCATGGAAACATGAAGAGAACCAAAATAAATGAAAGAATTCCTAATTTGTCATAAAAACAAAACAAACATAAATCACTTGGGGAAAGCAAGTGATTCTTTTCTGAACTACATTTACTACATTTGCCACCCAAAGTTGTCAAAGGAGCTTACAGGATTAAAAAAAAAGGCCAGGGTTAGGGGTGGGGAGGCAAGGAGGACTCTAAGGATGAGAATTATAGTAATACTTCTCTAATATCATAGGCTGGTTCATAGGTGGTCAGCACATGGATGGCCTGTGTGGGCTGTCAGATGGCAAGAAGTAGCTTTAGAGATAGAAATCTGGACCCAAAAGCTGAGCAGGCCACTTATTAACTCGGTGACCACAGGCAAGTTATTTAACCTCCCATCCTCCACTGTGTAATTTGTACCTCAGAGGTAGTAGTAATGACTTCACAAGGTTGTCAGAAGGCTCAATGTAAGAAGATATATAAATGACTATCTCAATGCCTGCTACACACTGGTAGCCCTATTACTATTATTACATGAGCTATTGGTCTCTTTATCTGATTGCAGATAATACTCAATAATCAAAGTCAACCTCCATCTGCTTTTCTGAACCAGGCGTTACTGCTTTACCCTGGGATTACTATAAGGTCAAGGCGGCAAGTGGGCTTCAGCTCATTTTCCCAAGTCAGATGGATTTCTAGTGGATGCTTGGGATGTTGGTTGTGATGAACCGTGCTCTGATTGTGATGTGACGTCTGCCAAAGGTGTGGAGCCAGGTTTGTTGGTGCTAATATTAGAAGTGGTAAGCCTCTTCTAGTGTCAGAGAGTAACAGCTACATTAATATTATATAACAAAGCATAAAGAAACAGAAAGAAGGGGTTAAGAGTCAGGTGGTCTGGGTTCTAACTCTAGCTCTGTAACTAACTAGCTAAAATGATTTTGTTCCAGTCACTGCTTCTTCATGAAATCACTTTCTATTCAAATTCTGTGATTTACCAATTTTGATTTTTAAAATGCAGGCAAAAAAATACATAAGGCAGGGTCTGGCCTCCAGGAAGTCCTTGATGGTTATCTGTTGAGACCATGTGAACGAAAAATAAAAGCCCAAGTTTGTCACACAGAAGTGTAATAGTTAAGTATTTTCTGTCCTCATTCAAAAAGTTTGACTCTTCCTACCAATGCAGAATAGATTTGAAAGGAGAAAAAAAATTGCCATATTTTTGGCACTAAAAAAAAGAAAGATCAGCTAGTGCTTAGGGATGCTCTAAGAAAGACAAGGCTATTGAGAATATGGCAGCTCTTTAATAACCAAGGCACCATTTAAAAATAGCTGAAATTAATTACAGAGCTAATGACCCATTGAAAGGCTGATTTAAATACCAAAGGCAGCACTGAACGATCATGGAAAATATGGTTTAAAAGGGTTTTAGAGAGCAGAAACCAGGAACAGCAATTGAAACAAAAACCACACTATCTGAGGACACTAGCTAGTTTGGTGAGAAACATTCAGGATGTGAACATCTCAGGGGAGTTTTCAGACTGGATAAGAGAAGCCCCTGGGATCAAGAGGAAGACAAGAAGATGCCACAGACAGTCACCTGGTTGGAAAAGAAAGGCCTCTATTGAGCATTCACCCTAACAAACAGCTCCCTCCATCCCCCAGACTTTTCCCCATCCCCGGCCCAGCCCCACCCCTACTTTCCTGATATCCCTACCCATCTTTACAGTGCCACAGGATAAAATGAAAGTTTCCACAGAGAGGAAAACAGATACTTAAATAAGTCTCTGTGGCTATTTTAGAGCCGTATTATCTTCGTCAGTTTCCTGTGTCTCGGTCCTCTGTGCCTTGCATCCACACCACCGTCAGCCAAAGAAGAGGTGATAATCTTCTTCGCTGTGCCCTACTTGCCAGGCAAAAGTGATACCACTGCACTTTTGTAGCTTCTCTCTGTACCAAAATGGCCTTTCTGCATGTCAGTACCCTGGGAGCACAGCGGGTGGCCAGAGCTGGAAGAGTTTCATTACTTCATTCATACCCATTTATTAAGTACATTACTCCTACCCCTATTTACTGCAGCCCAGACGTGCCTTGCAGTTGCCTTGCTGAGTTAAAAGTGCAATGGAATCAAAAGGTTCCAAAGCCCTTGAGATCTCAAGGTGGAGAGGTGGGGGTGGTGGTGAGGGACTCTTGACGTATATTGGTTTCAAGGAGCAAATATAAATTTTAGTATAAATTGCTGCTCACAATAACGCTTTTAAACCCACAATTATTTATACTGTACTACTCGAGGAACCCTATAATTATTCCGAAAGCGCTTGCCAACGTCTGCCCTGTTTCATAATTGCCAACACAGCCTTGTTGAAAAGAATGAGTGGCTATGTTTAAATTCTGTTTGGTATTAGGTTCCTGTTTGAAATGAGAAGTGATTGCACGACGTTGTGATCTTCAAGCAGAATGGGGCCAATAAAGGAAAAAAGAACTGTTTACAGGTGGGAAGAGAGGGAAGACCAGAGAACACTCCTATCACTTGACATTTTCTTCTACTGCTTTTCTAAGAAAGACTGTCATCTGTTGAGCAAAATGACTTTGAAGAAACTTAAAACAAAATGTTTCAAGCAGTAGTTACTTGAAAGAAAAATGATAAACCCTCTTTTCCATCATGCCCAGAGAACATCTTCCCGCTTCCGGCCTTTAACTTTCAGTGAATCTGGGTAGTGACTGTGGAACCACAGCTTACACATCTCAAAACACCCATCTGTAGGTCACTTGACTTTGTTGACCTATTTTCTGCTATTTCTTTCTGTTACACAAATCTCCCCAACTTGAAATAGGAGCTTGTCTACATTCCCAAAAAGCACAGATGACAGAGGGTTTCCCATTAACCGTAATGGATGCTTTTAGAGCATCTGGCATCTCAGATGAGTATTTCGGGGAAAAAATGGGATACCTCTTGGGTGCTTCTCATCTTTATTTCATGCTCTCTCTCCTTCAGACCTATCCAATTGTTTGTGGGTGGCAGGGTGGCGTGGGTGGTGCTCTGCACTGCCTCTGTGTGTGTGTGTGTGTGTGTGTGTGTGTGTGTGTGTGTGCACGCTAAGTTGATTTAGTTGTGCCCAACTCTTTGCAGCCCTATGGACTATTGTCCACCAGGCTCCTTGGTCGACGGGATTCTCCAGACAAGAATACTGTAGTGGACTGCCATGCCCTTCTCCAGGGGATCTTCCCAATCCAGTGATTGAACCCATATCTCTTACATCTCCTGCATTGGCAGGCAGGTTCTTTACCACTAGTGCCACCTACATTCCCTAGTCATCTCCAAATGAAATCTATCCTCAAAACAAAAAACTCAGTTCGTTTCATCTTCAACTTGGTGCTATGTAATGACATAAAGGGGTTGGGGGGGGGTGGGAGGGAGGCTCAAGAGAGAAGGGATATATGTATACACATGACTGATCTACTTTGTTTTACAGCAGAAACTAACACAACATTGTAAAGCAACTATACTAAACAAACAACAAAACTGAAGGTGCTGTGGATAGTTTTATGAATAGGAACAGGGAGAAAGAAATCTGGCCTCAGTGATACCTTCTGATTTTAAACCATTGATCCTTACCTTATCCCATGCCCCTTCTCTTTCACAAGCTCATCATAGAAACAGAGAGAACTAAGGTAGTTATCTGAAAACATGTTTTGTAAAACTCAGCTAAGTATTTTAGGGAAACTTTTTCCTACTCTGAGGATGCAGGCTATCTCCCTAGTTCTGTTTATTCTGTAGGTGAAGAGAGTACCATTGACTACTCCCACTCTGAGAAGGTAGGGCAGGTGAAAGTGCTGTGGGCCCATCAAAGTCAGCAGCCACGAACCTACGGCCATTCACAGAGGTCCTCTACACCTGGGACTTCATGCTTTCCCTTTGCTAGCCATCATTCCAGGTTCTACTGGAGACTCCAAGTTTGATTTAAACTGTACTTCCTCCAAAATGCCTTCTAAAATGAAGAAATCTTGTATATAAAACAGATGTTTCCCTCCACCATTCATGGATCCAGTGTGAACTTCCTTATCTTCCTTTTATGAATATGTTACCTTCCCTTCTTCCCTCCAGGAACATTTGTATGTCCACACTAATTCAACAATAAACGACAAGGAACAGACTTATTGGAACATGTATTTCTTTTTTTTTTTTTTTTTAAAGTAAGAAGTGGATTTATTTAGAGAGAATCACACCCCACAGACAGAGTGTGGGCCCTCACAGAAGACAAGAAGCTCTGGAATATGGTGTGGTTAGTTTTTATGGGCTGGGTAATTTCACAGGCTGACGAATGGGAGGATGATTTCAACTATTTTGGAGGAGTGGACATTTCCAGGAATTGGGCCACTGCCCACTTTTCACCTTTTATGGTTGGCTTCAGAACTGTCATGGTGCTGGTGGGTGTGTCATTCAGCCTATGCTAAGGTATTACAACGAGTGTATAATGAAGCTCAAGGTCTACTGTCAATTGAATCTTCTGTTGTCTTAGACCTAGTTGGTTCTAACCAGTTTTTGTCATGTTGAAACATACATTTCTGCAACATCTCCAAATGTCTGAACATCCCCAAATGCTTGAACAGCAATAAATACCCCATTAGTTCAGTTCAGTCGCTCAGTCGTGTCTGACTCTTTGTGACCCCATGAATTGCAGCACGCCAGGCCTCCCTGTCCATCAGCAACTCCCAGAGTATACTCAAACTATGTCCATCAAGTCGGTGATGCCATTCAGCCATTTCATCCTCTGTTGTCCCCTTCTCCTCCTGCCCCCAATCCCTCCCAGCATCAGGGTCTTTTCCAATGAGTCAACTCTTCACATGAGGTGACCAAAGTATTGGAGTTTCAGCTTCAGCATCAGTCCTTCCAACGAACACCCAGGACTGATCTCCTTTAGGATGGACTGGTTGGATCTCCTTGAAGTCCAAGGGACTCTCAAGAGTCTTCTCCAACACCACAGTTCAAAAGCATCAATTCTTCGGTGCTCAGCTTTCTTCACAGTCCAACTCTCACATCCATACATGACCACTGGAAAATCATAGCCTTGACTAGACGGACCTTTGTTGCCAAAGTAATGTCTCTGCTATCTAGGTTGGTCATAACTTTCCTTCTAAGAAGTAAGTGCCTTTTAATTTCATGACTGTAATCACCATCTACAGTGATTTTGGAGCCCAAAAAAATAAAGTCTGACACTGCTTCCACTGTTTCCCCATCTATTTGCCATGAAGTGATGGGACCAGATGCCATGATCTTAGTTTTCAGAATGTTGAGCCTTAAGCCAACTTTTTCACTCTCCTCTTTCACTTTCATCAAGAGGCTTTTTAGTTCCTCTTCACTTTCTGCCATAAGGGTGGTGTCATCTGCATGTCTGAGGTTATTGTTATTTCTCCCAGCAATCTTGATTCCAGCTTGTGCTTCTTCCAGCCCAGTGTTTCTCATGATGTACTCTACATGTAAGTTAAATAAGCAGGGTGACAATATACAGCCTTGACATACTACTTTTCCAAATACCCCACAGTACCCCTTTAAACAGTCAACTCCAACTTTCTGATTTTATTTTCTTGGGCTCCAAAATCACTGCAGATGGTGACTGCAGCCATAAATTAAAAGACATTTGCAAAAATAAAATAAAATAAAATAAAATAAAATAAAATAAAATAAAAGACGTTTGCTCCTTGGAAGAAAAGCTATGACAAACCTGGACAGCAAATTAAAAAGCAGAGACATTACCGACAAAGGTCCATATATATTTTTCAGTAGTCAGGTATGGATGTGAGAGTTGGACTATAAAGAAAGCTGAGCACTGAAGAATTGATGCTTTTGAACTGTGGTGTTGGAGAAGACTCTTGAGAGTCCCTTGGACTGCAAGGAGATTCAACCAGTCCATCCTAAGGGAAATCATTCCCGAATATTCATTGGAAGGACTGATGCTGAAGCTGAAACGCCAATACTTTGGTCACCTGATGTGAAGAACTGACTCATTTGAAAAGACCCTGATGGTGGGAAAGATTGAAGATGGCAGGAGAAGAGGATGACAGAAGATGGCATCACCGGCTCAATGGACACAAGTTTGAGTAAATTCCATGAGTTGCTGATGGACAGGGAAGCCTGGCATGATACAGTTCATGGGATTTCAGTCGGACACGACTGAGCGACTGAACTGAACTGAACTTTCTGATTTAATTCCACTGTCACTGGATATCTTTTTCTCCTTTTGTAGTAATGAAATTCCTCCTGCTTCTTGCTGGCGGGAAAATTTTTCTGTTACTTGTATTCTTTCTGGCCAGTATTCTGATTCTGTGAAGGCTAAACTTCAAGTTGTTGTGGAAGAATCTGCCTTACTCTTCTACAGTCATACCTAAAATTAACCCACTTCCTTAAGTAAGATCTAAATTGCACACAACAGTCATGGTTACCTGGGAACTAGACAGTGGGGCTTTTTGGCCCTAGAAGAGGATGTGTAAGATGTGGTTTGGCCTTCATTTGGAAGCAGCGAACATCAGAGGTCATGGTTACATGACAGGAAGGGCCAGGATGGTGAACACTGTGTTTTGGCTAAGTTACTTTGTACTATTATGTAATGAAGTACAAGCTCAGCCTTGCTTGAGTTTAAATAACCAGAGTCAACTGTTACAAGCTCTGGGATGGGAGGATAAACACAGGAAATTCTGTCCTCCATCCTCCCATGTGTCAAGCCCACCATTCATTGGGAACATATTCCTTTGAGCTACGAGAGAAACATCTTACAAATCGGAAACAAACAGAAGTCACTCTCTAGATAGTCCTCTCAAAGAATGCGATGAAGTAAATTCTCCTAACTGCCGAAACCTTTGTGAACATTATGTATTTTAGAGCATCACCAGAGCAAACAGCAATGAATCTCAGATGATTGGAGCCTTACTGAGTAATTTGGGATAGTTAAATTTTCTAATAGTTGGGGTTTTATCCAAACAAACACATAAAAACAAAGGGGGTAGTTATCCTAAATCTTTGTTATGAAACATTTCTAAAATCATGATATATGTCTCTTCTTCTTAGAATATTTAGAATATAATTTGCTCTTTCCTGATGATGAAGTGTCATTACAAAACTTATTTTCAAACTTATTAGAAACTTTTCAAAACAGTACAGAATTATACGCTGTAATACTCTTAAGACTGTTTCTGTGACATTTTGCCCCAAAGCTAAATGCCTTAGTCTCTTGTCCCTTTTATAGTTTCTCGTTCTTTACCAGTTTTTTTTTTCTTCTATCCATAGACATATGCTACGTGTTATGAGGCTTTCTTTCTACTTATAATTAATATTTCCTCTTAGAATTATCTATGTGCTTGGAACCCTACCAGATAATCAAACCTGTCAGAGGACCCATATAAAAACCAGTTATAAATAGGATGTATTGGGTCTACAGGGATTTCCTCTGAGTCAAGCTCATGAGCTGTCGAACTTGAACTTTGGGACTCTGTTTTGGCAACCAAAAGGCCTGTTTGCTTACTGCCTAAGTCCTCAGATAGTTCCCGATAGATGAGGTTGCAAAAGGACAGATTTACCACAGGCGAAGTACTGCTATGCAGGAAGGCAAAGTTATTGTAAGACCATGTTCTACAAGCTACCCAGAGAAAGTGTGTGCAGAGAGTATAACACTCACCTTCTGTTACTGGCATTAAGGCCTGATAATTATAGAAAGCTCATTCAGTTTATGAAAGTTTTTCAGACACTTCTCAATGCCTTCAAGTGATATGTTTTAAGAAACAGCAAATTGATTTGATATTACTTTAGCAAGACAAATTTTATGCTCTCCCCAAATATTCCAAGCCAAATATATAGACTTTATAAATTCTGGCTACTGTCTTTTTTCCTTTGTTATAGATAGTATTACTGACTCAATGGACATGAATCTGAGCAAACTCCAGGAGATAATGAAGGACAGGGGAGCCTGGCATGTTGCAGTCCATGGGTGGCAAAGAGTCAGACATAACCTACTGACTGAACAATAACAACAACATAGTCAAAAGCTACTATTGTTGATATTTGTAAGGGGCTCACTTAAGTTATAACAAGAAGTCTATGAATGATTTGAATGTGTCGTTTGATTCCATTTTGAAGCATCATCTGTCAACCAATCATCTGTCATTCATATATAGCAAAGAAAGAAGTTTATTAGGAGCAAGTCTTTATGTTTCCTATGAGACTATATTAAATTTAAATCTCTCTATAGAGAATCTGACTCACTTCTGAAGGAAATTTAGGTTGAAAATGATTATGCTGTTCTGTTGCTCAGTCAAGTCCGACTCTTTGCGACCCCAAGAACCATAACATGATAGGCTTCCCTGTCCTTCACTATCTCCTGGAGTCTGCTCAGACTCATGTCCATTGAGTTGATGATGCCATCCAACCAGCTCATTCCCTGTTGCCCTCTTCTCCTCTGTTAAAATCTACATCACTTAAAAACACAGAGGAACAGGAGTACTTAAAAAACTGTTTTTCTTTTCTTTGGGTTTCTTTTTGTTTTCAAGAGTGCTTTTTGAAACAATCAAAAATCATGTGCTCTAACCAGGGTCAAGTTGCCCCAGTCACACCCTTAATATTTTATGAACACAGAACCTGAGCTGCCATTCCATTTTTTAGATGTGTATGCTTAATAACTGTATTCAAGTAGTTATCTTCCCTCTAATGTGGCTGCTTGGGCAATTTGTGGATTTGCCCTTAGCAGCAGCTGGTAATATTTAACTGTAATTTTAGACTAAATCTTTTTTCCTATTTAAAATTTATGCAGGCTTATTTTTACTGAAAAGAATTTACTGAAAAGAATTTAGAAAATAAAGTATAAAAATTTTTTTCACAGTCTTCACTCCTAGAGATAATCAAGGTTTTAAATATGTGCATGCCTTTATGCATATATCTTCACATATACATTGTGATGGTGATATTTTAACATATGAGTGCTCCCATACACACAATTTTAATTTGAACTTTTTGAATATTAGAAAACACAAATATTCATAAATAATTGACACAATTGCAATTGTGATAAAAAGTGATAAAGAAAATTTTAAACTCTTTAACTTTGAAATGAATACAATAATTTCACACAGTGTTGTCGATCCAGGAAAACTTAAGGAAGGTGCTTTAACCACAAGATGGCTCCCGAGGTTTTGGACTTCCTTCCATAGATTCCAAAGTGTAAAATACCAAAGTATTTTTTTTTAAAGGGTCAAGTAAAACAGAAGGAAAATAAATATAAATCCAAAACTATATCCATACAAGTTGAAATTCTCCCAAAATGAACACAGAGCCAGTCTACCAAAGCAAATCCAAAATGAGGCAAGTATTCAAATATTCAGACAAAATTCCATTACTGAAAAAAACCCACAATACTTGCTAAACACCTACTATGTGCAAGATGCTGACTATGCAAATACCAGGTGTGCCAGACAACTTCCCAGCCTTTTTTGCTTCTCTGCCTAAATGGATACGCCTGCCATTTTCCACGTGGGATTACACTCCCTGTATTTTGGCTTAAGTGTACATTTATTCTAATGGACAGAAGATATTAAATAGGCTTTGATTTAGAAGGTATCTCATTTCACTTCAAAAGAAAGTCTGCTTTCTGTGGTGACCTAAATGGGAAGGAAATCCAAAAAAGATGGGATAGACGTAAGCATACAGCTGATTTATTTTGTCGTACAGCAGAAACTAACACATTGTAAAGCAACTATATTTCACTAAAAAAAAAAATGAAATCTACCTTAAGAGTTTGATAGGAAAGTTTCATGAGATTTTATTTTAGCACCTGTGTATATTTTCCATCTATGGTAGTGCTGAAGATCACAGGACTTCTGTTTTGCCACTTATATAAATAGATCTTAGGAAAATTTCCTTAAGCTTCGGTTTCTTCATGTGTAGCATGGGGATCTTTTTTCTTTTTTTGGACAACACCTTTAATTCATGTATTTCAAAGAATGATGCAGATGAAAAGTATTACCAATATGCAAGGTTTTCCTTAAAAAGTCTTTGTAAATACAAACAGCACATCATAAAGAGAGTTTTTTAATTGATATTTTCATACATTTTTTTCCTCTTTACCATATCCCATAGCCTAGGGAAATATGTAGAAAAAGTGGAAAAGTAAAAAAGAAAAATGAACAAATTAAGAGGGATATAGCCTGCAGAGCTTTTTTTTTTTAAGTTTTAAAAATTTGACTTACAGGTGTCTTACCACTCCCTTCATTTCATGGTGTTCTAAAAACAACATGAGATAGTACAGTGCTTGTGGGACAAAGGACTCTGAGTAAATGTAGGAAACTGGCTTTCCAGAAGTTCAAATCATGGCTTTTCCTGTGTAGCGACATCACAGACATTGCTTATCAGAGAATGTGGGTTTTAATTCACTGTGGTTCACTCTGAGTTGTCACTGGGAACTTTGATTCCAATATGGTGGATACACACATTGGTAAAGTGAAAGTGTTAGCTGCGCAGTTGTGTCCCACTTTTTGAGACCCCCAATGGACTGTAGCCCGCCAAGCTCCTCTGTCCACGGGATTTCACAGGCAAGAATACTAAAATGGGTAGCCATTCCCTTCTCCAGGGGATCTTCCCAACCCAGGGATTGAACTCGGGTGTCCTGCATTGCAGGCAGATTCTTTACCATCTAAGCCACCAGGGAAGCCACATAGACATTTATAACAGTGGCCTATATATTTATTCAGCAGGGATCACGGCTCTCAGGATTGGGTGAAATGCTCTCATGGTATTTCATGGCCTTGGACCCAGCCTTCATTTGTCTTCTCATGTGCAACCCCCCACCAGCCTTCTAACTTAAGCCTGCTTGTCACCACACACTCCTTTGCTTTAGCCTGTGAATTACGTGTCCAGACAACGACTCTGACTGTTGAGAAATGTGTATGCTTACAGTCAGCTCACAGCACGGCTATGGAGACACGCTTGAGAGGCTTAGGGGTCAGACACCCAAACGTAAATCCCAGTTCACAGATCCCTTGCACCATGTCGCCTCATGTGAGTCACTCTGACCTCTCCAATCCTGAGTTCCCCTCATCTGGAAGAGGGAAGTAACCATGGTTCCTACGTAGGGAGCTGTTAAAAGTGAAATGTAACCAGGCATGTTGACTACTGAGGCCAGGGCCTGAAAGATAGAAAAGATGCAATAAATGACAGCTTGTGTTGTCACTGTTGCTGACTTTATCCTAACGTAGTATCACAGCTGGCCCTCCAACTAGGATCTTCTTCTGGAGCTGGTTTTTAACTTGCAGGGGTGATAACTTGCAGAGAATCATCCACACTCTCTCATCCAGTTTCTTTTACTTCCACTTAGGAGAGAGCTTGCTAGGGTTAGGAGTACAATGGAGGCCTGCAAACAAATTGCTTTCTTTTGTTTGAAGTCTCCTGGGCTGACATAAATCTGATCTTTTGGTCTCATTAGGACAATCCTCTAACCATGAAAGATAAGGGCCCGCAGGAGCAAGTTATCTTCCACTTGCTGAACTTTCAACAGATGTACTGTTCAAATATATGTGGGAGAATGGGAACCAGAGAGGATTCTAGATTAAATAGTTTTCTCAAAGTAAAACAATGGCTACTCTCAGGAAATTATAGCAGAACCTACAAATACTGATATTTAGATCACTCGATACCCAAATGACACCTGAGTTAAAACCCTACAACCAGGGCAATAATAGCATCATTATACATTTTTGTTTCAATCTTTGGGGCTTTTAATTTCAGTGCCACAACCAATTGCTTACAGACTGCTATGGGCAAGCAGTGTCCTCACCATGAGCTCAGTGGACATTATCTATTGTGTTCTACCAGTATCTTAGCAAAGAGACCAAGTGTCCCCAGAAGCCTTAGCCTCTGCATTCATCCTCCAGCGCTTTGAAGAACACTGTCTTCTTCCCATACGGACTGATTTCAAGGGGCACAGAGGTTGCACAGAGATACTACAATCAAAGTTGATAAAACTGGTGGATTCCCAAGAATTCTTCCATAAAGGTAAATCCCACCGAAAAGACATTGATCTTTTTCTTTTTAAAGGAGCTGTTTCTTATAACCAGAAGCTCAAGAACTGTTGCTATTCAAACAGGATTGGTTTCAGACAGCGGTAGAAGTGGCAAAAATAATTTTGCAAATGTGACTCACAGTGTGCATGCTATATGCAAATCTATTTTTATGTGTTCATTAGGCATTTGGAATACCTCACTGCTGAATAATGAAATATACTGCATTTGTCCAATATCTTCCCATTTGTACCATATTTATATTTAGCCTTGAGCCTGAGCCTATGTTATTCAACAAACAACTCTGTCTCCTTCATAATGGATTTTCCCCAAATGAATCTGTTTCATGTTAAAATTAATAATAAAGGTAGTTTTTTAAAGTGATAGGCAGCAGGCGACTGCAACTTCTGAAAGCATAACTGAATGGGGATGACTTAATTATTAACTGTATCATCTACACAGAACCAGGATTGTAATAAAACTCAATTTGGCTCAAACACATATATCTATCATTCCTGTTTTTAAACAAAAATTAGATAATTGTGATGTGACCTGAATTGAGAAAGTCAACACATCCCTTTGAACAACCACTCAAACACTTAAAGAAAATAAATTGTCCTTGAATTCAGGCCAGGTATTTGATCTATTTATAAATACCACTTGCCTTCTGGCTTGAAAACAGAAGTTAAGACTGATATAAGTTTCTTGCCCACCTATCCCCTTGATGTTGGTAAACTGTTAAGTAAGCATTTGGGTAATATAATGCAAAGTTAATAACAGAGGTCTATAATTAACATATGCTCCTATACACACTCTAAAAATAGGGTACCAAGGAAAGTCTTCTTATTAGGCAATATGATCAAGAATTAATTGGTTAATGTCTATATAGCCCAACTATATATAAATAAACTGTATGATTATTATAATTATGAAGAGTACAGTTCAAAATCCATTTCAAGTTCAAAGAATAGTAATTTATATGTCTAAGTATAGACGCAAATACTTAACTCTGTAAAAACACTATTTTAATGCTATTTCAAATGTTTAATAAGTATTATTCATCTCTGAAGTTTTATATTTTTTTCTCTTAATAAAAGGACTTAGATGATGCAAAAATTTCACAATTCCCTTACTGCCATTAATAACATTATCTGAATGTTATTTTAATTTGGGGGGAAAGCTGGTCATAGGAAGGGAAGAGAGAAAGTTTGCCAGTTTGACAGAAACTGCTGTATTAGTCACAATGCATATTGGTGGATGGTTAAGAGGAAGGTGATTTAAATTTACTGAAAGCTAAGTTTACATGCAGGAGAGAACAATAAATAAAGCTGAGTTCCTAGTCTCCAAGTCTTATATATTTCTTGAAATAGAGAGATGACTAGATGAATACATGGTAAGTTGTAAAGATCATGATAACATAGAACACCAAACCAGATTTTCTTTTTGAGAGAATTCAGGAAGATTCTTTGTCACTTGATCTGGGCAATGAGTAATGAATATCACAGTTCAATAGACAAAGAAAGTTGAGATGGGAGGGAG
Organism: Odocoileus virginianus; assembly: GCF_023699985.2. NCBI lineage: Eukaryota > Metazoa > Chordata > Mammalia > Artiodactyla > Cervidae > Odocoileus > Odocoileus virginianus. The sequence goes on along the minus strand of NC_069679.1, from coordinate 38,591,155 downwards.
GAAAAAGCCAGGTTGAGGTCCCCACATATGCATGTGTGGTGTGTTCTAAGAAAAGATGGAGACAAGCTAATGTCTGGAAATTAGGTAGCCAGGTTGGTGAGACCTAATCTTAAGGGGACTTGAACACGTTGCAAAAGAATGTGAACTTATTTTCTGAGAGTTTTTGAATGGAACGAGTGAGCAGCCTCTTTAGATTCATGTATTAAAAGAGATTCTGTCTCATCTGCTCTGTGTTCAATGGCATAAAGTTTATGAATTTTAAAATTTGTTTTCAAAAGTTAATAGCCAGGGAATTTCAATAAAAGCCAAGATCTCCAGTTTTTCTTGAAAAAAGCAAAAGACCTGGCAATGGTGGACTAGTTATTCTAAATGGGGACAGGTGGTCAGAGCCAAGGGAGGTGGCTTGCTCCAGATGGCACATGTGCTGTCCAGTGGCCCAGGTGCCTCGTCTCTCTGCCACCCTCATATCACCTGCCCAGGGGCAGTGAGTGTTTGAGTCTGTGCCTTCCTTTTAAAGAGATGTCCTCTTTCAACAGCACATGTCTTTCTACCACTGCAAGCAGCATGAATTGACTTTAATGAGTTAATTTACATTGATGATCTCTGAGTTCTTTGGGGTTCCTCCTGCCAGTGAGGTTTTCCATTTATAGCTTTATTTAAAAGGGAAGATAAACACTTTAAAATAAAATGTACTTGGGTTGAAAAGGCAGATGTCATGTGTGAGGGGCCCACAGTGAACACAGGGTAAATGACATGCTCTGTGGCAGGATTTCTCAACCTCAGCACTATTGACATTTAGGGCTGGATAATTATTTATTTTGGGAAGCTGCCCTGGACATTGTGGAATGTTTAGCAGCATCCCTGGCCTCCACCCACTGGATGCTAGTAGTACTTTCCAGCTGTGATAATCAAACCAGTCTCCAGACATTGATAAATGTCCCCAAGGAGTTAGAATCGCTCCCTGCTGAAAACTGTTGCTCTGTAGGGAAGAGGGTTTCCAGGAAAATAGGCTCTGGATATAGGAGTTGGGAAGATTCCTGGAGGAGGGTATGACAACCCACTCTGGTACTCTTGCCTAGAGAATCCCATGGACAGAGGAGCCTGGTGAGCTACAGCCCATGGGGTCGCTCAGCATCTGACGCGACTGAAGCAACTCAGGACACACGCACAGAGGAGCGGAGCTCTGCTGGAAAGGGATGGGATGATGCCCTGTATCTCCTGCTGTAGCTTCTGCCTCTGGGCACCCTTCCGTTCTGCGGAAATAAAGCTTGCCCCAACCACTGGGAGGCAGAACAGCCAGGCAGCCTCAGCTAGTGATGCCAAAATTGGCCCAAAAGGCCCCTCCTACCTGCGAGAACCTCCAAACATCTCCAGGAGGTGATGCAGCGGTGAGGGATCCTCCTTCTATGCTCTTTATTACTGGGATCGTTGAGGGAAAGAAGACAGGAATTGACGTGATTTACTCTCAAGACCCAAACCTCTCCATTCATATACCCTGGCCAAGTGTTAGAAAGCCTCTGAGGACAGAGGATCCCTCTCCACTCCAACAAGGTAGTGGCGAGTCCACACTGGGTGTGACCAGGGAGGGCAGAGCTTGCTGTGTTAACTCCTGGGAGAAGCCACGTACAATCTTGGAACACATTTGACCATTTCCAGGGCCTCCCTGTCCTCCAAATCTAAGTAAGGCCTCCGACACAGAGCTCACTTATCTGAGAGCATCCTTCATTTTTCTGGGAATATAAGTGTACCTTGCATCTAAGCCTTATCCTCCTATAAGCAACCTGTCAGGGTGATTTTGCATGCTTCCCAAGGATACATAAAAAAGAAGAGCTTCTTTTGCATGGTGGAAGAGTACACTTTTGAATGACAAAGCCAAGAAGTAGGTAAAAGTTGATGGGAGAGTTTTTATATTTTTCACATGGATTTCCCAGGTGGTGCTACTGGTAGAGAACCTGTTTGCCAATGCGGGAGACATAAGGGATGAGGGTCCGATCCCTGGTTTGGAAAGAACCCTGGAGGAGGGCATGGCAACCCACTCCAGTATTCTTGCCTGGGAAATGCCATAGACAGAGGAGCCTGGCAGGCTGTGGTCCAAAGAGTCAGACATGACTTAAGCAACCTTAGCATGTACGCATGCATGGATTTCAGGTTGGATTGGTTCTGAACTAAAAAAAAAAATACTAAGATTATGACATTTCCTGGAGTATAAAATAGACTGTAAAATAAGCTGATGATATGACTTACAAAATCAAATTTTTGTGGTTAGTGCTTTTCACACTTCTTTCTTTTGGCATATAGAATCTAATCTAATTTCTCTCTGGGGAGAGGTATTATACAGAGAAAATTGGTTGAATTAAATTAATCAATGAAAGTGGCTTGCTCATTGTGCCCTCCTTCTCAATAGAAACCAAAGGCTCATATTTTACATAATTCAAGTCTTCCCTTTAGCAAATAAGGAATAGATACTCAATATGGTTTAACTCATGACAATAAGGATTCTGGTCCTCATGATAATTTGAGGAGGGGTGATGGGTAAAAGTAAAAACTGGACAACAGCAAAGAAAAATGACAATTGGTCTTCTCATTCAGTAAATAATAAGTAAATGAAATCTCAGGCACCTCCGCAAACAGATATCATGTTGATAGTAACGACAGTCCAAAAGGATGAGCCAGCTTGAACAGGAGGAGGATGAACAATACAGGGGTAACAGAGGGACAAGGACAAGGAGGGTTTTGAGTAAGTTAAACCTACTGGTGACAAAGAAGGGACAGAGAGCAGGGCTGGCCAGCTGAAGCATCCTTTTATGCACAAATCAATAGAAGCTATTCAATCCAATATGGTTTGATTTAGCAGATATTAACTGCAGCTAAAGTCATGCAAATACGTCAGCGAGTGGAGAGTAAGAGAAACAGGAGAAACCCACACTGGCCAGAAAAGAAGAGAACAGAGACTGACATTTAGAGACTAGATTAAAAGGATAGGAAAACGTAGAGGACAGTGAGACGATGTGAGCATGACATCCTTAGACAGAAGGGAGGTGAAGTGGACAGATCCAGTGATCCCCTTCTGAGAAGACAGAGAAGATAACTGAGCCTGGACCACAGGTCACACAAACACTGCACAGGCACTCAGTATATTTGTTGCATAACTAGACATGAACAGTTCCTTCCTTTCTGGATCTGATGACAGCTTACGGTTTTAAGCAATATCAAATTAACAAGTTTTTGCCCTTTGGAGATGATTTTAAAACATCTATCTATTTAGAGAAATATCCATGAGCCTCATCTTGTACCCCTGATGCCACTCCTGTCATAGATTCAATTAGGGGGTCATGCTACAGCTGTTGGAACACTGGACTGACAGGCAGGAGACCAGGGTTCCAAAATTGGCTTTGCTGTGAAGTGTATGAGGCTGGGCCAGCCACTTAACCTTTTTGAGTTTCTGTTTCCTCTGGAGTAACAGGAGCGGCCCAGATCAGATAACACTCAGGCTCAGGACCCTCTTGTGATCCTACGCATGTGATGATGTACATTACCATGTTAATCACGTCTTTTGCTCTGTTTCGCTCCTGCCTCCTAAGCCCAGAGTTGAATGGCAGATAAAAGTCATCTTTTCCACTCTCTCCTTATTTTGCCTGCTCGTGGCTTGTCAACAGTATTTTATATAATCAATGCTGGAAATGTTTAACCATCTGTATTATCTAAGGGTTGTTATTTACTGTTCCTGCTATTATTTTTTTTCCCCCTTGGGGAGGAATTTCGATGTGCCCCTTGCCAGGAGACCACAGCAAACAATGAGGATAGATTTTCACAGTACTCAGCAGGAAGGGACAGAGTTCTGCGGGCTTCTCTGACACAGTCTGAACTCATTGTGATGGTGTATTTGAAGCGGTTTCCTGTGTTTTTCTGTGTTTTAAAAAACTAAATGAAAGCCCAGGGCTTCTCTGTGATGCTGCTGTTAACTGGAATTAATTTTTGTTCATTTTCCACGAAAATACAAATAATGACACAAATGGGCATTTTGATAAAAATGAGTGGTCTTGTTACTAAAGAGTTAAACAGACCTATCACATCACTCATACAGCCCTTTCTGGTATAAGATTATTTCCAGTAAAGTCTTTGCAGATCTCTTAATGAAACACAAACAGTAAACATAAACAGTAAAAAAACACAAACAGTAAACACAAACACAAACAGTAAAAAAAAAATTCTAGAAGAGAAGTAAGGAGGTGCTGAGTCTATTTAACCTGCCACTAGCTTATCCTGGGCAGGGCATTTCATCTCCCAAGGACTTACTGTGTAAAGTACAGATTGGACTAGATGATTTTTGAAGTTGCTATGTGTCAAATATCCTATAAAATGCCCGACTAGCCAAGGGACTGTTGTTTTTAGCTATGTCACTTTCCACGATCAGAATTATGCTTCCATCTGGGGAGTTATCAAAACTCATCAGAACACTACGCCAACTCCTAAACTGACCTCACTGCTTTTCTCATTAAAATGTAATAATCCATGCAAAATGGCAGAGTGTGAGTTATATAAATAGAATAATGCCCTAACTTACATATACCAGAGCATGCTGCACGGGTCACAAATTCCAGCACTCTGAGATGGGGAGAAGGAGGCTTCAGCTCTAAGTTCCATGCATGAGATTCCACAGATTCTGCAGAAAAGATGCCAAGTGTACTCTCCTCTGTTTTTCAGTACCCATAATCTGAATTTAATGATTAAATGACACAACGAACTTGAGTAGCCGTAAATGTAGAGAGCAACTCAGTATAAAGTGGGTTTAAAGTGGATTCACTGGTTGGAGAAGATGCTGGCCTGCATTTCACATGGCTCATACAGGGCAAGCGGGGAGAATCACTCTGAAATTTGTATGACGAGGGGAAGAACACATGAGAAACCAATCACAAAATGGGCATGATACTTCACATTTGCAGATTTCTACCATGGCTTTCCCAAACACTTGGATACTGTGAGCATGTTATCTAACCACCAGAAATGTAGGAAGTCTAACTCAAAGAATTTAATAAGCCCACAGCTATTACAGATAGCTGGACTATTCTGCCTTTATCAACGGTAGCCAGCAAAAAAAGGGTGGCATGTAAGTCATACTCCTGCCCATTGTTTAAGAAAATCTATAAACAATAAAATTAAATTACATTATGGATAAACAACAAGGTCCTATGGTATAGCACAGGGAACTGTATTGAATACCCTGAGATCAAACCATTGCATCTGCGTTCAGTTGTGTCCGACTCTTTGTGACCCCGTGGACTGTAGCCCGCAAGGCTCCTCTGTCCATGGAATTTTTCAGGCAAGAACACTGGAGTGGGTTGCCATTTCCTATCCAGGGGATCTTCCTGAGCCAGGGTTCAAACCCACATCCCTTGCGCCTCTTGCATTGGCGGGTGGATTCTTTATCACTGGCACCAGCTAAACCATAATGGGTAAGAAGAGTACTTTAAAAAAAGGATATACGTATAAGTGAATCACTTTGCTATAGAGCAGACATCAACATAACATTGCAAATCAACAATGTCAATAAATATATACATTGAGTCACCTTAAAGAGACACTATATTATGAAGCACTCAGGGATGGGCCAAGCACCATAAAGGTATTATCTCATTTAGTCCTCAAAACAATCCACTGAGGGGGAGGTTATTATTATCCCCACTGGCAGATGAGAGCTGAGAGAGGTCAGTAACCCGTTTTCAGGTCAGGGAGTCAAATTCCTCTCTTCTGGATGTGTCTGCCTGGTGCCAAGTGTTGATCTTGAATCCATGAAGGAGAACCAACCTGAGAGGCAGCTGGCAATGGTATTTACTGCTTCACAGTTTGGGCCTAAGTCCTGACTAACACGGATTCGATTACCAAGTGTATCTTTAAATAAACGTGTGCTCCAGCCTCTTGAATTCAAACAGCAGGCTTCCATGTCATAATTACGCTGGCTGTGACACGAGCCTAGCCGAGAGTGGATTTTTATTTTAACAAGCTTGAGTAGGTGCACGCGTGTGGGCTGAGCTTTTTGCTTGCTAGTCAATACTTGAAAGCGGGCTCCAACCTTTAATTTAAGCATTCGCTTGTAGCACCAACAGGGCTACAGGGTTTCCAGTATCAAAGCCACGCTCCTCCATCCTTTCATGGCCCTACTTCTGTAAGCAGCGTGATTGAACTGCAGCGCCAGAGAACCTTGTTTTTCCTCCTCCCGGCAGCACAAACACTGCTGCCCCATTCATCTTGGCGACATCATAATGAAGTCCCCGAATCAATTTCTAACAAGCAAAGCACAAAAATCCACCGAAGGAATCTTGTGGCAGATGCCTTTCATATATCAACAGCTCACGAGAGGTGAAGTGCCTGCACAGAAACCCAAATTGTACCACAGAAGTGTCTTTTGCTACATCCGAAAAGTATTTTTTTTTTTCTTCACTGAAATGATTAAGAGAAAGGAGGATACTGAGAACATCTGATTCTTCCTAGCGATTCCATGTGCCTTAAAAATGCTGGGTGACCTCCCTCCGTGGTTTACCATCACCTGTTTTAAGAGAACATACCCCTCAGAGCGACAGCTGGGGCCTTTCATGGTCTGAACCCCACCACCTCCTCTAGCTGCTTCGTCTCCTGCAGTCCCTGCAGGCCACTCAAGTACCTGCTGCCCCCAAACTCACCTCCCTCGCTGTATTGCCTTTGAGAATTTTCACAAGCTCTACCCTTTGTTGGAAATACCTTCCTTCGCTTTACAGCTCAGCTAAGCCTTGGCCTCCTATAGAAAGCTGCTCCTGACTCAGTCTGATTCTGGCTGCTACTGTGTGCTTCCAACAACCGCCTCCACCCCCCCACCCCCCCCCACCCCGCCCCATTACTCCAATCTGGCAATTACACTGTATCACGATTTTAGTTCCCCCTTGGGTTCTCACTGGCCTGTGAGCCCCTTGAAGGCATGGACTCCATCGTCCCTTCTCTCTGCTTCGAGCACTTTGTACTGCCACACAGCAGATGCTCAATGATACCTGTGCAAATTTTGCCTACCTGCCACTCCACCAAAGTGCTCTGAAGGAGCTCACAACCCCAGTTTGCTGGCAACTCAAGTCCAGAGTCTGGTACCATGTATCTCTGTGAGACGCCCTCTGTTGGGTCAGAGTAGCAAGGAGGTTCAATGCATAGGCTCAGGAGTCAGATAGGTTTGACCTCCAGAGGCTGCTACGTGCTGGGCTCTGTGGTTGTGGATAGGTTGCCCTGCCTCCAAGGGGGCATGAAAGGCTCACAGGGGCATGAAATGTGGGAATCCATTTCACACAGTTTGGCACAGAGGAACCACTTTAAAAAATGACAGGCCGAGGACATGTACTACTGTTCACAGTGGCAGGGCTTGCTTGGTGTAAAATTTAAAACCTCTTAGGCTGTATGATGAGAAATACCATCAGAGTTTGACTTCCATAAGCCCCTATCTGACCAGCTCACATAACTCACGTCTTTGGGCACAAGCAAAGGCCCCTGTTAAAATGCCAGCGTGCGTCAGCTGAGATCAGGTGGGATGAAGTCATTACCCTGACTTTAAATTTATGTGTGTCCTATTCCCCCATGTGAATATGATGTGGATGGTATTATTTATCATAATGTTTGTTCACTGCCTACGATGGGCCAAGCACCTATAAGAGGTGAAACATTGTAGAAAGCACCTTGGATGTGTTACTTTCTACTTTTCAAGACCCATGAGGTTCATGTTATTATTCTTTAATTTTACAGTTGATAATTGAGGTATATGTGTAAAGTAGAGAATGAATGGGAAGCTGCTATATAACACAGTGGGCCCAGTCTGGAACTCTGTAATGATCTAGAGGGGTGGGGTTGGGAGGGAGGGGCTATATGCATATACTTATGCTGACTCTTGCTTTTGTATGGCAGAAACCAACCCAACATTGTAAAGTAACTGTCTGCCAGCTTTAAAAAATAACAACAACAACTGAGGTTTAGAGAGGTTACATGATTTGCCTAAGATCTTTCAGCTGGCATGGCATGCAGTATTACTGGGACTTAAACTTTCTACTTGGAAAAATTTCCAAATCCATCCACGGTCTTATACTTATGCCAAATTTCTTATATTCTTTCTTTCTTTGTTTCCCTCATATCACCTGGAAGACCTGGGAGAGAATGGGATACAAGAGGAAACACTGAGTTTAAGGAAGAGGGAAGAGGAGGTGGTCTGGAAAGAGGCACCATTAGCCTTTAAGTTCTGGAGGGCAGGGGCAACTTTGCCCTCGGCTGCTAAGCGAGGTGACCACTGGGAGCACCGAGAAAACGGATGATAAACTTTGAAAACACAGCCAGTGGGCTCAGCCCATCCTTACCTAAACCCAGACCCTTTAGCGAAGTATCAACTGACTCACTTTCTCCTCCTATCTTCCTCCTGGATCGTTAAAAGCCAACATTAGAAAAAAAGAAAAGGAAAGAACAATGTAAAGTGGCTACTGTGATACAGTTATGCCTCTGTACATGTAGTTGAAATCTACAAATGCCATTAGTTCTTGCATCAGGTCACAGATTCAGTCTTCTGTTTATGAAGTGGTGGTATGAAGGAATTGAGAATAAACAAAATGTGTGTTAAGTCAGTGAAAAATCCCAAAGCTTAGAGTCTCGAGAATATTTTCAGTACTGTGAGCGTTTTATTTACAAAAGGGTACTAGAATGCCCCCACCTTTTAGTAAGCTTTTTATCGAAGTGCAACATACACAGAAATAGGCCCGACTCACAAATGTAAGCTTGATGAATTTTCACAGTAAACAACTCTCAGATCAAGTAAAGAAAAAAAATGCCTTTTGGGGTTTTTAGTTTTTCTACGCCTGGGTCAAAACTACTGACTAATGCAAAGCTAAACATATAAAATTTATGATTTTAAGTTAGGAGGAAAATGTTAGAAATTGAATAAAATACAGTGTCTATGAAGGGCCATTTTACTTCAGAGAGAATTAATTATCTCAGAGATTTGGAGGCAATTTTGTTTTCTCTGTAACCATGAGTAGGCCTGCAGTTGAATCTCTAACCCTTCTGACAGAGGTGAGGACTTGGCCTTCCCCACAGCTTTTCTAAGGAAGACAGGATGCTATCTTCGTTTCCTTCCTCTCCACTCCCATCCTTCCCTCATGTTATCACCGTGTGTTGTTCTGAAGCGAGGTCACCTTACTCTCCTGCTCTCCTCAGCCCTCCTGATTTTGAGTAGATCCAAGGGGAAATGAGGTGATCTTTCTCCTGGCCAGGCTCGCTCTGGACCATTGCAGAACCTCCATTTACACATGTTTCAGCTTAACCTTTAATTGGTTAATAAAACCATGACGGGAGTGAGGGGTTCTGATTACTCTGACACTGAGCTGGCTCTAGAGGCACCAATTCCTCTCTTAGCTGCAGGAGTGAGAAAAAAGACCCTGGCAATGCAGATCTGTCAAAATGCCTTTGCCCCTAGTCAACTGACCATCTGCTGAAAGGAAACCAAATGGAGCCAAGAACTGTGTGCCCCTTATTTGATAACAACAAAGAGGCCGATGGCCCAGCAACAAAAGGCCATGATTATAAAATTAAGAACAAGCATTTGGGCATTGCTTTCTAATTATTTTTCACAAGAAGTTTCAGGGAAGGTCGGACTTTCCTATAGTTCATCAGTATAATGGAACCGATTCTGCCAAGTGCATCTGAAGTCAGTTGAAGACTCAGCCTTCTTGTCACACTCTAGGTGCCAATGGCTATTTGGGTAGAACTCTTCTCTCTTGGAGAGGATCTATGCGACTGGTGAATCTCAAAGGAAGGTGCACATCACTTGAGAGGTGGCAGAATCTTGCGAGTTTTCCACCTCTACAAATAGCAATAAAGTTCTCCAAAGCACTCGTATTAATGACAAACATCTCATATCTACCAGGACTTGAGATCCTTCTGAAGTTGTACTCATTGTACAAAATTTTTTTTTGCATATTTTTTATTAAAACAATAAAGAGGGTGAGAGAACAAAAAGGCCACCATAAGCAATGGCTGTCCACAACCAACAAAGAGGAAAATATTATAAAGAAATGGGGATGAGAAAATTTGTTCTTGAACTTACATTTGAAAGTGCTTTGTTTGATATATAACCTGGGAATTGTCTGCTAAATTCTGCCTAAATATAAAGTCCATCTCTATTGTTACTTTGTGCTTTGTCACAAAATCTTTTATGCCTCTTAAATTGTAGAGAACAGTTTTCAAACTCTGGCTGTCTGGATTATTTCATGCTCTTATAAGAGCTTTTGTTTATGTGGGCTAAATATCAGTACCATATAAGAAATTAAAACTGAAAACACTGAACAATATGTATCTATAATTAATTTGAAAATAATAATAATAAACTCATTACATATTGACACAAGGTATTTTTATGAAAAATAGATATTTACCAAACAAAAGGTTAGTAAAAAAGCCATTATTTTTGTATCTTTAATTTCTGGCTTAAATAACCCAGGTATATTCTCATATCTGCTTCTGCACTGGATTTGTTGTGTTCTTTTCATTGAAGTAGATGAAGAAAATCTGCCCTCACGCAGATATGAAGGTGGAAAGGGGAGGAGCATTTTAATAGTCTTTTCAGGTAACTCTGGATTTTCTGCTTTGATACTATACCAAAACTCAACGAGTGGCAGTTTCTTAAAGGTTAGTTGAAATATGGAACCTGAAACTATATCAGTAATTTTCTATACCCTCTATTAAATTCAAATACATTCGTATACTTTGTACTGTGAATGATCTTTTATATCCATCCATATTTTTATAATAGCATGCATTGGTCCTTTGGATTCTTTACCATCTGAGCCACCAGGGAAGCCTGTGAAAGTATCAGTATTAGATAAATGAGTTACATAGCTCTTTTAGATGCTGACATGTTGCATTACCTAATTTCATTACCAAATGGAATTATATCCAATAATCACATTTATTGATATCACCACCTACATTAACAGAAAACTCTACATATTGGGATACTGTGAAGTTCATGGTGTTGGATAAAGGTGTTCCAAAATTTAAATATTTGCCTGAAAGTTTATATCTACTGGTAACAGATACTGGTAACAGTTTTCTTGAGGGCTTCCCTGGTGGTTCAGTGGTAAAGAATCTGTCTGCCAACGTAAGAGATGTGGGTTTGATCCCTGGGTCGGGAAGATCCCCTGAAGAGGAACTGGCAACTCACTCCAGTATTCTTGCCTGGAAAATCCCATGGACACAGGAGCCAAGCGGGTTACAGGCCATGGAATTGCAAAAGAGTCAGACATAACTTAAAGACTAAACAACAAACATTTTTTTAAAATGATGGGCTTACTTGATTCATTTTTGAGAAAATGTAGGACATGTATGTAAGTCAGAGAACTCTAGTCAGTTGTTCTAACAAGAAAATGGCCCGGGGTCACCTGCATTGCAGGCGGATTCTTTATCAACTGAGCTATCAGGGAAGCCCTTAAGAAAATGGCATTCCACCAAAAAAGCAGTGAGTTCAGCTTTTCTGTTTTTAAAAATCTTTTTGGCTGTACCAAAAGAGCATGTGGGATCCTAGTTCCTGGAGCAGAGATTGAACCCGATCTCCTGGCATTGGCAAGGTGGAGTCTTAACCACTAGACCACCAGGGAAGTCCGGGCTCAGCTCGGAACTCAAATACCGGCACAAGTACTTTTCCCGGAGAACAACATCCTTCTTCGGTGAGGAGCAGAAGCGCTCTCTGTGCTTTCTGTGGACCTCCCATTTCGTCAAAAAGACTTGTACTCAAGGGTCAAAATTTAATAAGCTTAATAATTTTTACTGCTTCATCAGGACAGCCTCAAATGAACTTGGTAATGTTTTGTTGTCAGAGAGTCCATAGTAATAGTGAAAATGACTACTGCCTTGATTCCTGCAAAGGCACCAAGAGTTTTACCCTGCCTTGGCACTATCAACGCAAATGGCCAGTACAGTCAAAAGGGCAAATAATGTCTTAGTGTTATTATGCAAAGAGTTTTAATCTCTTGGAACCTCTGAAAAGACCTTGGGGACCCCCGGGGGTACCCGGATCACACGTGGAGGACCACTGCTGTAGAGGATAGCATCGGTATAAATCCACTCTCTAATCCGCTCAATGCTCATGTCCTTGTGGGGTTCACAGAAAGAAGATTTAAAAGGTTTATTTCTGTCTCCACATTCCTGCGCTCCCCGCTTAAAAAAAATTCCATTGTGGCAATCCAACATAAATTGTGTGTATAGAACAAAGAAACAGTGGTACTCTTGAGTTCATCAGCATTTTTCTCCCTGACAAAGAAAGCTACTCCAACAAGCTACTGGGAAAACTATGGTGAGTTATAGGAAATATGACATGCTCAGTCCCCTCTCTATCCCATCTAACTCCCAAACCACCCAAACCTTTCACTTCGGGGACATTTTGGATGAGCTCTTCATAGTGTCCTCAGAAATAATTGGGTGTCCTAATTCAGCCACATGCAAATTAATGCTCCCCTAAAGAGGCCTTATTATAATTTCCAACCCTTGATGTCTACATAATCCCCTATAGTTCTTTAACTTCTTGCTTTCTAACTTCTGTTTACCGATGCACTACTTTTGTCAGCTCCGTATAGCATCAATTAGTAACACAGTTGTGTTTATTAGGTCTCCCTAGAGCCTTGAGAAAGCTGCTTTGTATTTATTAATGATTACACAGAGCACTACTATTTTTCAATAGCATTTAAAAATGAGTAAATTACTGAAGATGAATGATAAAAGAACTCCAGATTTCAAAGGCAAGCAAAAAAAAAAAGCATATTATTTCAAAATACCCATAATGCTTGCATAGTTAATTTTATTTTCAATTTAATAACAAGGAGGGGGGGAATCAAATCTACTCTTTTTCCTGTTCTACTCTTGGTATTCTGGAGGACACACCATTGGCTTTAGAGATTGAGGTACAGGTTTGGTGATTAATGAAGAGCCGGTTTAACAGGTCTAAATTTCATTATCACACACACCTGTTAGGTAACGCACACCTGATTCAGCAAAAATCCACCCACAAGGCGAATGTTGAAAAAATTTAAGAGACAGAGAGAACTCCAGAAACTTAGGTCCAGCTTTTTGTCAAGCATAATTCAAAACAACCAACCTGAAATGTATCCAATTTGTATTCTCTTATCTTGTGAATAATTTCCCCGACCCTATTAGGTGAAGTCAGAGCTGCCCATGTCGGTACGGAATTTGCTCTTTAAGGAAACCAGAGGGACCAATCTCTCCGACGATGAGTTTCTCCTAACCAAACTTAGAGTGATGGGGAGCAATTACAACGTTCATTTGCCCTCCTTTCACATTCCTGGTCATTTATGAGATGAAAACTATGATCGGCAAAAAAAATCATTTTGCATTCAAGAGAGGAGCTCTGGGAGCTCCCCGTGCACATCTGGCTACCAGGCAGAAACACACCTCCGCGCACTTCCTTTGTCTTGCGCTCCCTCTTTGATGTGCAAGTCACTGGTGGAGTAAGCTGTGATCGCTTTGATGTTGAACTTCTAGACTTTATTGTTACTAGCATGCCTACAAGGAGAGCTGTCAGTCATGTCTTACATCTGAACAACCATGTTTCTTTATGGCACCTCTTTACAAGCATCAATCCTTAAGTACATGTTTCCCCATTTCTGCTGATTACCACACTATCTTTGTTGGGGGAGGGCTGTGTTCAAATATAACTACAGCACCCACATTTTCTGTAAACACCCTGAGGCGTCATCGGATGGCTGGTAACCAACCTTCTTCAACAAGAGAAGCCTGAGTGCAAAACATATTTCTAGCAAATGAAAACATTCTGAAAACACTCAAGCCATCTTAACAGTCAAAATGAGGAGTTTAGCCAATATTTCCCCTAAGCAGCCATTGAAATCACATGGAAACTTCTAAAAGAGATTCTGAATGCAACAGCAGCAGGGGGCTTAGAAAGTCTGCCAAAACTTTGAGACATCTTAACTCATATTAAACGACTTTGTTTCTCTGCAGTGGTGGAAACAAAAACACTTCTGTTCTACATGATTATGCTTGTGATAGAAACATTGCTTTTGAAATAGATTTCGGCCAATTATTTTGTTACATGGTATCATTTTTCAGAAGGTGCTTGCTATTATGGATAAAACTTCAGTTACAGGAAGATGGTGTTCCACAATTTTCTGTTTTAGGAGAATAAATGGATGTATATTATTGGGTGTCCAATTTCTTAAATAGATACATGCAAAATAGGCAATGTGCTTATTATAAAAAAAAAAAAAAAACACTCTTGAAAAAGACATGGCTCTAATTTCAAGTGCCAGCTCCTATGAGATTTACTTTTCAAACTCCTTTATCACTTGTGCAACTGCCTAATATTATCAAACCCCACTGGGAGATTCCACACAAAAAGGAAATAAGTTAAGGTGCTTACATCATACCATGCTGGTTTATAATGAACTGCGATCTTTCTGAATAAATGTTCAATGAAACCCAAGTTCTTAGAGATACAGGGTCACAGATGAGGAAGTACAATGATATTTTTCAATGACAGACTTTAGTTCCATAGTTCTCTCTTATAAGCTGGCAACACAGGAGATACACGGTTTCTGCTTGTTAAAAAAAAAAAAAATGCAAACAATATACGGAGAAGACCCAGTGTCTTTGGATTTCTGGCCTGGAATTTTTGGGAAGGAATAAAATTTCTGCGGTGTGCAATGGTTAAGACTATTCCAGGGTTTCCATTTTTAAGCAGTCTCTCTACCCCAACCTCCTCGGTTTTAACTCAACCATCAAAAATGGAAAAGGCTTTTGGCTAGAATTTGATAATATATGACTGTAATTTACCAGAACTAAGTCTAGGCATTAATATTAATGAAAGTTTGTTCATTCTTAAACTTAAATAATCGGCAAAAAGCAATCACTTCTTTCTACCTTAAATTTTCACTCCCCAAAGGAGCTGATCAGCTGATGGAGGCATCCCTAGCAATGAGGAGATAAAAGACAAGGAAGAAGGAAACTAGAAGGGAATTGTTATGGACAATAAACGTCACCCTTTTCTTATTTTTGGAAACATTTCCACAGAATGGGAGAGTTGGAAAAGCTCTTGATGGCTATCAAATTTCCCCAACTTTACAAAAGGGAAAAGTGAGCAGTTGAGCTCTTCTGACAAGTATTGAGTAGCTGACTTGGGAAGAGAATCCATGTGTCCACCGAACCCTACGGGGTAGGGGTGGTGGTTTCCACTCTCCAACGCTGCTGCCCTGTACTGGGATGGATGGCTCACATGATAAGTAAGGGTGTTGGACCTTGGAGGTTTCTCCACCGCAGTCATCTGGACAGTATTTTTTAATACATTATCAATATTTGAGACCCACCTCAGACCAATAAAATCAAGAGCTTCCAGGAGTGGAGCCTGGGCTTGTATTTTTCATAAAGCTCTCTAGACAAGTCTAATGGGCAGACAAAGCTGAGCACTAAGAGAACAGATGACCTCTAGATTCCCTCCTGGGTTATGGCAGAACGCTCACCACCTGTTAGGGAAAAAAAAAAAATCTCGGATTTTGTTGCCTCCTGTTCATCCATGAGGCCATAAGCAATTCTAAGCCATTCCACTTTGTGTTGGCCATGCTGTTGTCACGATCTGTATTTCTCTAGTTCATTTATGTTTACTTAGGTTTCATCTGGGCTTCCCTCACAGCTCAGTTGCTAAAGGATCTGCCTGCAATGCAGGAGACCCAGGTTTGATTCCTGGGTTGAGAAGATCCCCTGGAGAAGGAAATGGCAACCCACTGCAGTATTCTTGCCTGGAGAATCCCATGGACAGAGGAGCCTGGCAGGCTACATACAGTCCATGGGGTCGCAAGAGTTGGACACGACTGAGCGACTAAAGAGAGAGAGGGGTATCATCTGCCTCTTTCCGTCAGAACATACACTCACAAGACCATAGACGAACATTGCTCTGCTCGGCGTCGCTCCCACAGCGTCATGTCTGCCACATGACAGGCTATGGCGCCTACATTTTCCAAAGAAGGAGCAGGCTGGTGTTGGTGCGGAAGGGGGTCAGCCTTCCCCCGCTCACCCAGCACAGTTCCACTTGTATCTGTTTCACCAGACTAGAATCTAAGTTGCACGAAGGCAGGGTTGTGTCTTTGACATTCAGATTTTGCCATTCTAGAGCCTGGGCACTGGCAGATACAAGCACGGTGCTCAGGGCTTCAGAAACACCATCTTGTAAATAGGAAACATTTGCAAACTTTCAGGGCTCTAAAACCTGTACTTTGTTGCTGGAAAAAAAAGCAACATAGAAAAAAGTCATCACTGTTTCCACTGGAGTCGGCCTTGACTTCTGCAGCACAGTCCTCAGCCTGCCCCCACTGAGTGGTCACCACGGTGGCGAGCCTGCTCACCGAGGGCTAGAAAGCCAGAGAAACTGGTTTCATCTTTCTGATGGAAACCCTGAGCAAGATTTCTGCAGAAGAGGAATATGGTCCTTTCCTGTTCGGGCCATTTCAGGGAACAGACTGGGAGTCTGACCACTTGTTCCTACACACTAGTTGATAGAAAAACCAGAAGTAATAAGAGTATCTCAGATGTGTTAATAACATGCACACTATGGTAGAAATTACTCATAGTGGTCACCTCTTCCACTCTGAAAGTAGACTTCAGTGGCCTCAAAAGCAAAGTCTGCTTACCTTAATATCCCTGACCTTCTAAGTATCCTTCCCTCACGATGGCGAGGAGAGGGTGAGACCAGAGCAGCGGTTCCCAAACACGTCAGATCCTCAGTCCCCAAGGGGAGCTTTTACAAGTTTAAATTCCTTGGCCTCAGCCCAGACCATCAGAATCAGAACCAGGCAGGTAGTGATGGCGACTGGGCATTTATTTTTTAAATGTTTCTCAGCTAACTGTGAAGACTGATGATATTTGAGAACCACGGAAGGGTTGGAGGACTCCACGGCCCAACTGTGCTCTGACAGCAAGAGGGAAGTTTTGCAGAGAGAGTGAGAACCATCTGAATTGGCAACACCTGAGACACCTTTTAAAAACTCACCTGCCTAGTTGAGACCAGGCTGACGGAATCAGGGTCTCCCCAGGAGTCTGCCTTTGTAACTCTCTGGGTTATGGGTTGCTCTCCAAAGTTTCGGAGCCACTGCTTAGGCAGGATTTTAGAGCTACTCTGTGGCTTATTTGGAAGGAAATCATGTTCACATGTAAACTGAAGGACTAACTTTATCCAGTTACATTAATGTTTCATTGCATGTTGCAAAGTCTTTGTTTTAAATGGCGTGGAGCTCACAGAAACTACAAACCTATAAGCTCAGTAGTCTTAGAGAGCTTTCCCTGGTTAAGCACGGCTGCCAGTTGCTCAGTACGTGTCTTTAAATGCTGATTCATGGCTTAAGATGGGGAGGGAGGTGTCTTTGTTCTCTTATGAAATCACATGGGTGGCACCTGAATAACGCAGCACACAGTAGGCACTTCATAAATATTTGTTGAGACCAATTCAGTTTGTTATTTACATCCAGAGTTCTACTGAAGATATGACATGAGATAAAGAAAAGAAGATAAAAATAAAAAACCCAATGACTGAAAAATGGAAATAACATTCTGTGAAAAAGAGGATATTTCTCATGTGGTGAAAGAATCACACTTCTGGGTGGCGCAGTTTGAAAAACGGTCTGCTTCAAGACCAGATCTGAGCCTTAACCACAAGTCTTCACTTCTGAACCACTACCTTATTACTATGATGAAAAAGTTTAAACGGTATGTTTTCCTGACTTTTTAAAAAAATTCCCTTCCTTCTTTTTCACATAAATTTCATCTTTCCAGTAGGAACAAGCCAGCACTGTCATCCTTTAAAATCCTGGTGATTATCTGTCATTGCGATCACCCTGGTTATCATGGTTCAGCTCAGAAACCTCGACTATTTGAGCAATGCAAAATTCATGTAAACTTGCATTCTCCTCTCTTCCAAAAGCCATCAGTGACAAATGATATTTAAGGAAATAGCAAAATCAATACTTATTTCTTTGATTCCAATACAGAAACCGAATTGTTTCATAACTGTTTCACACTCAGTAGACCACAGAAATCTAAGCACACATTTCATTTGTATTTTCAATTTATCCTAAAAATGACACAAATGAATGCTTACCTCTACTTCGTGCAGTGTTTTAAAGCATATGTGATATAATGTTATATAAACCTGTGTTTATATAACCTGCTCAATTTCTTTGGCAAATTGTGTATACTTAGGTGAGCAGGATGCTATAGCACTAAATCTTCAGAAACAAAACAGGTTAATAGATTTTCATTCACTGACAAACAGTTTTACTGCCAAAAAGAGCTATAGTAGTTGACTTCTTTCTAAGTGTCTCCCTTTTTTGAAAACAAATGAAAAACTCCCAAAGCTTTAGACTTAAAAAAGGAAAATGCTGGATTTCTCTGATCAAGATGACTGACAATCTCTATTTTAAAAAAAATATTTAATGGTTGGGGAATAGAATTAAGTTTGAAATTCTTTTTTTTTTTTTTTTAAAGGATTACCACAAAAGTCATAATAATTGTTTACTTACAAACGAAATATCACTTAAATATTTACACTTAATATGAAGCTAAATGGAATTTTATAAATCAACTTTAACCTATCTTAAGTTTTTAAAAAATATTACCTTACTTTCTTCAAGAAAATTTAAAAAATTTATTATCTCTACTACAGATACATTTCTATTAACCATGCACAATGATATATTACACTTTTGAATCTGATGTAGAATGCCCCACAGCAATCGAGAAAATAACTTCAACCTTTGACCTTCTCCACTAGCCTGATGGGAAATTCATTGGCACCATTACCGCTTTCAGCGTTCCATGGGAAAGTACCCACTAGAGGGCAGCCTTATCTCATCTCTGACACTGGAGAAAAAAAATCCTCAGAAATGCTCCAAATGTTCCTTTTTCAATATCCTTGATTCTCTTGGATATTTAGTATCAACTTCAGCTCATCTAGAAGTATTTCTAAGCAGGTTAAAAGTCCACTTCCAAAAATTACAGTGGCATCACAAAGGCCATTCATGATATGGTCAAAAGATAACAGCCTAGCTCATGTATCTCAAATAAATTAAAACAAAATTTAAAATCTTTACTCTTTACTACCTAGTGGGTTAAGTGCTGAGTCAGTCATATCACAACTAGGATTCGGGTTGTGGTACGAAAACTTGGTATAAAAATTTTAAGAAATTCTAGACAAACTGAAATGTGTTTGAGAAAGAAGCTAACCAAGGATGCTGGAAGGCTGACTGTGAATAGAATGGAGTGGAGAGGGAAAGCAGAGACTGAGAATGTAGTGTGGGTGTGTTTCATACTCAGTCTTCAGATAACTGACAATCTTTCTTTCATATGAAAGATGGATTAAATGTGTTGTGTATTACCCCCAAAGAAAGAATCAGAATAGAATCAAAGGATTAAAAGTATAAAAGAGAGAGCTACACTTGAAATAAAAAGAATTTTCATATTCAAGATTTAATAAGCTTCCTCTAATGATAGTGAGCTCTCCATCACAGGAGGTGTTCAAGCAAAACCAGACAATTATTGGCAGGAAGGCTGCAGAGAGGAACCGAATGCCAATAGGGTGTGTATCGAAATGACATTTTAGGTTTCTGTTCCTCCCAGGACTCTATGAGATGATGCTTGTCTGCTTTCAGGCAGACAGCTCAATCCAGTTGCCAGAGAAATAAACCCCAATCAAGTGAGAAGTAAGCTTTTGCAGATCTATCTACTCGGAAACTTTGACTCTGGTTTCCTAAAAGACAACAGATTTCTCAAGATTACATCCATGATCATGCCCCTTAACTGTCACGGAAACAACCAGGACAGCGCTCACAAGCCCAAGGAATCAAGAGCTTTCTACTCCATAAAGGGATATTAAAGATTATCTGTGAACGCTTCCTTTGCCTAAAGATATGTGGATGTATAGATAAATCTCCAGCTTGATTCTACCATGATGGAGATAGGTTAGACAGGTTAGCTGTGTATCACAGTATTCCATATTCTTTGGGAAAATAATGCTTGCACTTCACCCAGATCCTCTTACAACATGCAGACTTAATGAAAATCGTGGATGAAGAGGACTAATGGCAACCAAATAAGAATAACCCCATTTGTAGCAAATTGATTTTATTAAATAGTAATTTAAAGATATTAAGCTCAGCAAAGCATTACATAATTGAATCTATTTTTTTTCTTATAAATGCCAGAGTTATAATTTCTACTAACTAGAGACAAAGTTACATCCAGGACATTTTCACAGCTTCCTCCAGGAGAGGCAGCAGGAAGACAGTAGAAATTAGGACTCTAGTCCTTGCTTCACCATGTACCAGCTGGAAGAGTTTGGCATAACCTTTGTTAGCCTCAGTTTCTCCAACTAAAAACCAGGACAGAGTCAATGACTTTTTAGGGAGGATTAAATGAGACAAGAATGTAAGCCATAAAGCAAAAAACAAATATAGATTAACATCCTCCCTCTATTTATTTATGAAATGCCTCATAAATTTCATAGGCAATGAAATCAAAAGCAAAAAATCAAATTGCTGGCAAACCTAGGGAATAGGTTTCACATTCCTTTTAAAAATTTATCTATTTGTTAATTGAAGGATAATTGCTTTACAGAATTTTGTTGTTTTCTGTCAAACCTCAACATGAATCAGCCTTAGGTATACATATATCCCTCCTTTTTGAACTTCCCTCCCATCTCCCTCCCCACCCAACCTGACATTACTTCCTATACAAAGATTTTAAAGTTATTGGGTTACCTCCTTATAATAATGATGAGGGCTAACAAATGTCACTTAGAAAAAGAAAATCTAGAAACAAAAGATTTCAACTGCTTTCTTGTATTAATATTTTGCCTGTTGGCTAATATACGCTATTGTCTGTCAGTTTAGACCTTTTATCGCTGGATATAGTGCTTTGACAATGAAAAACCATGCTCCATCATGTTACAGATGATATGACAGATATAGAAAGCTCTGACTGCAAATCTCTAAGTCCATGCCTCAAAGGCTGGTGTGAAAGGGAGGTATCCTTAGTGGAGGAGCTAGAGGGGGGAGAAAGAATGAGTAAATCATTCATCAGTGGGTCAATATGTGGTCTCTGAGATAATATCAAATGTGAATTCACACCTGTGTTGTCACTGGTGGACCTCTCCAAATTATTATTTTTAAAGCAGAGAAATATAAATACAGTGTAGCTGCTAACTCTGAGCATCTAATTATGATTTATAAAATTAATAAATATAAAACATATAGGTTAATGTAGGCTTGATTTCTTATTAATAAACACTGAAAATTTAGAATCCATGCAGAAAACATTTCTACAATGAAGTATTTATAGATTTGTTCCACTCATGTTTTTTATTTTATAAATGTTACTTTTATTATTTTATTCTTCTTTTTTAAAATTGGAATACAGTTGTTTTACAAAGTTGTGGTAGTTTCTGCTGTATAGCAAAGTGAATCAGCTATAGGTTTATATATATCCCCATGTTTTTTTTATTTCCTTCCCATTTAGGTCACGGGAGAGCATTAAGTAGAGTTCCCTGTGCTATATAGTAGGTTCTTGCTAGTTATCTATATTATACATAGTATCAATAGTATGTGTACATGTGTATCTATATATATACATGTGTGTGTATATATATATATATATATATATATATCTCAACCCTAATCTCCCAAATCATCCCACCTTCCTTTTCCCCAAGGGGTTTTATTGATCACTAAAATAACTCCAGAAAAATTTTAAGATAACTGAACTCTACTTCTGCAGATCTATCTATCCATTCAGTAACTTTTTCTCCCATAAAAGGTCATTTGTAAATGTTAGTTTTTTAGGTGCCCCAGAACAAATTACAAATAGCTGGGTGCTATTGCAGATGCTCTGCAATTATCTACTTGCTGATCTCACCCATTTTATTGTGATTCACTTGACTGGGACGGAGAAAGAGAAGTCTGGTAAGAACTATTAATATATTTACTTATATATTTACTAGATAGTAAAAAACCCTAACATTTAAATTACATATATATTTAAATATATATGTATGTAGACATATTTAAAGGACTAAGTCTATTAAAGACTATATCACTTTATAACTGGGCAGCATTAAATAAATTATACAGTACTCAATTCAAATCGAGGGCAAAGTGGTTTACTTGAGTATGATATTGCTTTGCATTTCAAGTGATGTGACTGAAATATATGAAATCAAGAGGCTGCTCATGAAAACAGTGCTTCTAAAATATTCTCAACTTCATAGATGGTCTGAACTCCCTCTATCACCCATGGGCAAATGAACTCACAGATCCTCCTTGTCTATAAAAGAAGTGACCTCTCCTTTCCTGCTAAGCACTCCGCTCACTGGAATAGCCATTTGGGTTTTCTCTTTCCAAGATCCAGCCACTACCCTCTCCCAATCCTACCCATCAAAGGTCATGAAAGTGGAACAAAAAGTCCCAGCTGAGGGATATACTACTGACACAGTGCTTAAAATAAGATGAGGGATAAATTCAAACTTCATTTGGGAAAGAGAAAATCCACATTCTTCAAAACTATAGAATCACATTTATTAGAGTTGGAAATAGCCCTAGTCACCCACATATACAGTATTTTCAGAGCAGTATCGCGCCTTGTGTTTGCACGTGGATCATGCACACGGAACAATCTGTTATGGGACAGACACTCCCCTTAAGCCTCCCTGCACTCTCCTAACTCCATTTACATGAACACTGGCTGAGGGCTCCTAGGAAGCAAAGGGGGCACAATCTACTGAAACTGATGAGGCACTCGCATTTCCTCTCAGCACTGGCGGCCGCCTGACATTTGGCCAAAGCACTTTTGTGATGAGCAGAACGAGTGCTCCCCTGATTATAAATGTTATCGCTGGCTCTCTCCGTTTGCCCAAGAAGCCATCCAAATGGTATTGGAATTCTGTTGTTAATTAAACAAAAACAAAACTGAAAGATGAGCCTAGAGTTGCTCCAATGAAGATTTATTACTTCTAAGCATGAATCCACTTTAAGTCTAAACTTATTTGACAACGAACGCAGAGGAAGGATTTTCTTCTTTCGTGAGTTCAAAAGGCCCGATTTAATGATGTTTAAAAAACATCAGTAAATCAGCCAACAAAGCGAATGTTTCTCTTTCATGGTGGCTTGTTCTACCCTCCCCTTGCTACATGCATACACATACTGAAAAGCTATATTGTAAAGAGTGTTTCTGTTTCGTATGAAAAAAATCTAATTATACAAACTCCCTTCCATATGGAACCAATTTAACTATTAAAACTGAGAGGCAGCAGGGAAGTATTTAATATGATTCTGGGCCAGCTTCCGCTGTCCTCTTCCCTACCCCACCCCCCCTTAAATCTGATATGGAAATATTTACAGCATTCCTTATTTTCCCAGAAACGATTTTTCTTCAATTTAAATATGCATCAGAGCAAGATAACCTTATTAAGACACAGGATATTATGATACTTGGAATGAAATATTCTAATTGCCTAGATGCATCGCCCCCTTTCCCCCGCCTCCCCCCCTTCCAGCTGAGCTTATAGAAAAACTGCATTGCCAGTGTATCTGAGCCACTTTTCCCAAAGCACAATACTCTGAATCTATTATCTTCTGGCAGCCAGAGGTCACTCCAAGACAAATGTGTGGGCTAGAGCTCTGGGGGGATACGGTGGTGGTGTGATTCCGGTGATAATAATCACTAAGTGATAGTATGGAGCTTCATTTTGTACTAGAACTACAAAAGCAAAAGCCTAAGTACTTAGAAACATCAAAATTAAGTTAAAATCTTAAAACGCACTTTCCTTATTAATTGTTTGGTGGTTACTGTTCATTAGGGGGAACAGTCTCTGCTTCTTACCCTTCCCTAATGGACACCAATTGTATCAAATAAAATAGATAAGGACTAGGATTAACACCTCCCCTGAATCTATTTCATGCCGTAAAGAAAAAAAAAAAAGGAGAAAATGTCTTAACTACAAAGGCTGTCTGAATCGTTTTACAGGATTAATGAACTGCAGGAAATAGCATAAAAGTTTTGTTTTTTTTTTTGAGAGGGAGGGGAGGAGCATACACTTCTACAGAAAAAGTCGGTAAGAAAATCTTAAAATCATTTTGGGAAGGGGAAAAAAAAAACTTCAGGCTTAAGAACGTGGATCACAGGGAGGTCTCCTCCCTTTCCCTTTATCCGTTGCATATTCTAAAAATGATTAAATTCCATTTCCCTCAAACCACCGGAGAAAGGACAAAAATTTTGCTCTGGGCACGTCGGAAAAGAAGATTTCATCTCAAGCAGCTCATCTTAGCGTCCAGTACGTTTCGGCCTGTTAATAATTAATAAAAGAGATGCCACCCAATCTCTAGTGAAGAAAGGCAAAGCTCGGTGATCCGAAAGTAAACCTAGGCCAGATACCGAACCTGTTTCCTTCATCCAGGATTGCAACAAAACCTCCACCTTAGCAAACGTTTAACGAGCGCCCCGCGCCCACTCTGACGGGCAGACCCCGCAGGACTGTCTAGGTCTGAGAAACTGCGGCGCGTTAAGGGAGCCCGGGCCGCGGCAAACAGATGGGGCTCTAAATCCCCGCTCCCAGCGGCCGGGTCTGTGAGGCCACTCGGGCAGATTAACCACCCCGAAGAACCTGCTGGCGCACAAGCGGGCGGCGGGGTGCGGGCAGAGTTTCTCTCGGGCTGTTGGCTGGTCTCGGCTTCTCCCGACCGCGCAGGCGACTTCCTGCACATCTCCAAACTTTGGCTTTCTCATTAGAAACTTCCCTGACTTGCCACGGTTTCTTTCCTCCTCACCTAGGGGGACCTGAAGCCAGTCCTCTCTCCAGCCAGTGCCCCCTGCCATCCGGCCACCAGCCCGGCTAAGGACTTCTGATCCGGGCCGGAGGCCAGGCGAGGAGGCTCAACTGAGTCTTGACCACTACTAATCTGCGCCCGCCGGCTCCTCGCCGCCGTCTAACCTCCACCACTGCCCGCGAATCCTGTGGGGGGTGAAGTTGCTTCCCCACATCCATCCACAACCCAAAAGTATCAAGTCGGGGTGCGCTGCGGCTGCGGGCGGCCCCCGAGGGAGTCTTGGCACGTTCCAGAAGCCCGTCTCGCTAGGGCCTGGGCGCTTTCGGAAGTGGCCCGGGCGGGCACGCAGAGCGGACCGGCCGCTCGGGGCTGCCCGGCCGCAGAGGAGGGGAGGGCCCAAGGCCCGGGGCGCTGACCAGTCCCCGGGGATGACACCGCACCCGCGCGCACGCTCAGCCGGGCCTGGCCGCGGCGCCTTCCCTACGCAGGCCAGAGCTGTCCGGGGTGCGGGCCCTGGGGACCCGTCGCGGGCGCCCTCGGCTTCCTCCTAGCTCCTCAGACCCTCCCCTCCCTGCCAGAAGCGCGGCGACTCCTAGCAAACTTTCTTCCGGGAGCCCCGCCGGGTGCCAGGAGGACCCGGGCGACTGACAGGAGCTAGAGGGGACAGAAGTTGGGGGGGGGGGGGGGCGTCCAGCCCCTGCGCCTTTGCCCCGACAGGAGGCAGGCAGATCCCGTGACCCGGCTCAGGGGGCGCCGCTGCAGGGGCCCAAAAACCCTGGCGGGGTTCCCGCGGCCAGCCTCGGGCAGTACGTGCGCTCGGGCAGGCGCGCCCACCCCTCCCCCTGCACGCCCGCCTCCCCGCCCCCCGGAGCAGCCAGCCCACCCGGCCCCGGTGGGGCGCCCGGGCTCACCTTTCATCGCTGCGATCACAAAATACATCATTTAAGCCGCGGTGAGGAGAGCGCAGGGAGAGCGGATGGTCCGACCCCGGAGCCCCCTCTGCCGCCGCCGCGCCGCCGCCGCCCGAGCCACAGCAGCAGCTGCAGCAGCTGCCCGCCCGCCGAGAGCCATCCCGAGCCATAAGAGGCTCCATGTGACCGGCTGACATCACGGCCGCCGCTCTGTTTACACCGCGCCCCTCCACTTCCTCCCCGGGCGGGAGGCGGGCGGCGGGAGGCGGCGCGCCCCGGCACCGCGCCCCGCCCCGCCCCCGCGGGCAGGTGAGCGGCCGCGGCTCCCGGGCGCACCCCGGCTGGCGCTGCCCTCTGGCACCCCCGGCCCGCATCCGGACCCCCAGCCTGCTGCCCGCTTCCCAGGGCACCTGTGGCCTCCCGGGCGCTCTCTGCGCCCAGCGCCCTTCTGATCGCGCATCTACTTTCTCCTCCGACCCCTTGGGCAAGAAGGGCGCAACCTGACGCTACTTTCCCGCTCCCTTCCCGGCCCTTCCAGGGGTGACAAAAGCGCCAACTCCTAGGCGGAAAAGCAGGGTTTGTTCGGTCTGGCGGGGCGAGGGGTGGGCTATAGTCTCCCTCACTTCCAACTTCTCAGATCACCCCAGTTTTATTCGGAAGGTAGAGCCCCCTCCGGGGCGGTGGAGAACGGAGTCACCCTGACTGTTCCAGGAGTAATAGTTTCCTCAGTCTTTCCTGGGAGACTCGGCCTGAGAAAAGGGAATTCCGCCCATCGAGACACTGATATTTCTCATCCCACCAACATTTAAGGTCCTGGTTTACACCTCTCCCTTTCGGCAGGACCACCGATACCTGGGAGGAGAAGAGACAACTGTATGTGAATCACCTAAATGTACTCCAGTTGCCAGCCGATATGAGCCACTAATTTCCCAGACTCTTCCATATCCACCATTCTCTCCAGAGAACCCATCTACAAGTGGAAAAGGTTCTAGTTTTCACATTCTAAAAGTGAGATGTTTCGGTACTTTAGACAGGAGAAAAAAAATAAAATCATCACCACCACCACCACCACCACCAAATAACCAAGCAACCTCTAAAGGTCAACTTTGTGAATTTTAACTTGCAACTAAGGCTAAATTCCCTCCAAACTTTGAAACTTAATCCTTTTAACTGGCCTTACGGAAACTTAAAATCATGATATTATTATCAGATGAATCTCTTTACTATGAACTTCAGATGCTACATACCCAGAGACCACATTATTTAAAATTTCAGCAGGCTTGTCAACAGTATTTAGCATAGCAGAAAAAATTATCAAAAGCCAAGATCGCTACTTACTACTGTTCCTTCACACAATTTCAACTCTGCTTTCTTTTCTGATGGCCTATGTTTCCATTTACAACTCAGATATTAGATGGTTATTAGTTGTTGCATTCATGGTAATTAAGCACGAAGAGTCCTAACAGTTTTTCCCATATAACTGAGTTGTCCTTGCCTCTGAGTTGGGACGTAATTTAAAACACACGCAGACAATCAGCACTGCAAAAACTAAGATTTATACCTCTCCCACCCCCCGACCCCCCTTCAAGGCAAAATTTACAGAGTGCTCTAATTTAGAAGGTTAAAAAAATTCATGATACCTTAAATCAAGCCATACCTTTATAAAAGTTTGATTTCAGCTAGTTATCCTAACAGTTTTTTTCCCCTAATAAAACCACAAAAATCAGAAATCATAACAGTGTGAAGCCAAGACCTACCCATGTTAACTCAGCTGTCCAGCCATAGCGAAGTGGACAAGAATTTCAAATGAATCAACCATACCCACTGTGATGTTTACAGTGATGAAATTAAATCACACCACGTTCCCATGATGCAACTGCATCTCCCAGTGAGGCAACGCCCCTCAGTTATACGGACACTGTCCTTCATATGTGGCTCTTGATTTCCCTTGTCCTACTGACTTTAATAAGGACAGGTAATGCCGAGCTGTCCTATTGGTAGGTCTGGGTACAGTTTTCTCTCCTTTGTATTGTTAAAGGATGGAAAAACATCAGAGACTGCATACTCCTAGGGAAGTTTTTCCATACTCACTGTAAATGAATCCAGACAAATGACTCTGAAAATTCAGTGTTACTTTAAAACAGCATCCTGCTTTAGAAAATAATGCTTTGAAAATGACCAAATCCATTAGCTCCAGCCTGCCTGTCAGACATCTGACTCCAAGGTAAATAGTCTTACATTACTAGTAATCGGTATTTATTTCCAGACCATTTCAAATGAAATCAGTAATTGGGAATGACATGTAACATGACATATGCTCCTGCAATTACAAGGAGAAGAATCATTCATCCTATATATATGTCCCCAATAGAAATATAATGTCATAAATACTTAAACTTGAAATATTTATACTTTTATTCAACAAAGACATTTCCATGATAAGGTAACACCGACCTTGCCCTTTAGAAATGTATTTCATTCTCACCATACAACTAATGAGCAACAGAATTTCAGATATTAAGTCACAGTAATCTTCCTGTGTGGCCAGATGCTATTTGTAATACATGCCTCTATTAAATGCATTTTTTCATTTTCAACACAACTTTTAACCCAGAGTATATTAGTGTTCATATTAACACAAAACTCTCATGAAACTTCAAAGGTAAATATGAGAGGTTTCTATTTCTTTAAAAACCCTCTTGAAATACAACTTTTCTACAGAGTTATAAGTCCTCAACCAAGTAAATCAGTAAGGAATGAAAGGATCTGTATTTCCCTTCAGTACTTCCACATTGAAGCCAAAAAGGAAGCACATTTCGGTGCAGACTTTTCCCAGCTAAATATTAAAATACAGGAATAATTATTTGGTTTCCATAAAACACACACTCCTGGAGTACCAACTATGGGGGTAAAACAGTGTTAAGTAGTTTACTTTTCCCATTTGAAAAATTTTTACCAAGTGTTCTGAAGGAAAAATAAAAGCTTAAAAAAAATTGATTACAGGAAGGCAATTAAACCAGATGAGAACTCTTTACCATGAATGGGATTATATCATACATGAATATCTCAAGTCAAATATTTCTGTTGGCTAAACTCAGAAAAAGAAGGCATATTGCATACTTGAAAAAACATGTAATTCAACTCAGAATCTTCTATAGACAGCTCCATGTGGTGTCCCTATGTACTGGGTTTCACATTGGATCTGTCACTTAGCCAGGAAGTGGAAGGATATGACTGATGGCAAGTTATCCCAAAATGCCCATGAGGAAAGCTTGCTGGATTTCTGCAGGAGTCTAGGCTGGAGTATAATCAGTAAATTAGTGCCTATCTTCCCATTTTCAGAAGTTAAATAAGGAAATGACACTTGACTTTAGAAAAATACATTTGACTTTCTGCCAAACAGAATCTGATCTCATGGTACACCACATTGATTCACACCTGGAGTGCTACTGGGGAGAATGGCAAAATGACGGGCTGAAAAACTTATCCAGAATCCCCAAGTGGCTCCCCATGGAATGATGTTTTCAAAGTTGACTGATGCACGTGAGAGGGAAGCTACATTTTGACTCTGAGGTTCTGTCTCGCCCGGGTCCTGGTTCTCTCTCTCCAGTGTGTGGCAGCTTGCTAATTCAATTAACTTCTTTCTAGCTGAACAAGAAAGGGATCAGTGAAAGGTTAATATGGTCCTGGGCAGCTTGATTCAGCTGAATCCTTAGCTTCCATGGCACTGTGATCTGTAGGAGCTGAGCCGTTTGGGCCAACATAAAGCTAGGGGACCAGGTCTCCTACATACAAACAAGGTCTGAGAGTTTGAGACCCTGGTCTCTAGGTCTGAGACCTAGAGAGCTGTAAGTAAGATTACTTGGGAAACTAAAGAGTAGACACAAACTTACCTATAATAGATTACAGCCTTGCTTAATTTTGAGTCTGAAAGTGTCTCATAAAGAAACATTTATAAATGGAATAATGTTGATAAGACCTGGACACCAAGGTGACAGAGGGGTCTCTTTCTTTATGTGTGTTAAGGAAGAGGGGTGATCAGATTAATATAACCTGTTTTATTCATGATTTTAAAGCAAATATAGATGCCAGATTTAAATGTACATGTACACATACATAGTCCATGAAAATAGTGAAATTAATGGTATTTTGATGGCAAGAGACATCTTCAATTTTATAAACACACTCACACACATATATATTTCTTATATTTCACATCATCAAGCACATTTACTGAATACTTATTTTACGACTGGCCCTTTACTAGAGACTCAAACAAGAATGAAACAAGCTCTGCTCTTGAGAAGCTTCCTAATCAGGTGACCTTGCTCTGAAAACTCCATACAGAAGTCAGTTCCCTGAGTTCAAACTTCCCTAAAGAAAGGCAGTGTCCGGCCGCCTGCTGAAAAGATGTTTGCACAGTGCTTTACCTCTCTGGGTTAATGAATGGCTCTGAGTCATTAGTGTGGCGGTTAGGGTGATAGGAAGTTGGAAGTGGAGGCTTTGGCTGAATGGAGACAACGGTGAAGGGATTCTGAGATTCTATGAACCACGTGTCGCACATATTAGGAAACTCAAGAGCTGACAGGTGTTTTGTAACCATCACAAGGAGGGAAAGGGTAAAGTTCACAGGCCTTCAGACCTAAGCAGCCTCCACAGAATAGGTAGGTGGCAGATGCCTCACTACACACACACCTGCTCAGAGCAGCAAGGAAGATGACTCATATCCCAAGCCAGAGGGACTGCCATCACTGTGTCCCCATGGGATATCTTCACCCTACTCCTACATCTGGCAGTGGAACAGGCATTCGGGAAATGAGTCTGTTTAAAAAATTGTTTTATTAAAGTATAGTTGATTTACAGCATGTTAATTTCTCCTAAACAGCAAAGTGACACAGTTATATATATATGTGTGTGTGTGTGTGTGTGTGTATGTATATTCTTTTTCATATTTTTTTCTATTTGGTTTATTATAGGATATTGAATATAGTTCCCTGTGCTATACAGTAGGGCCCTGTTGTTTATCTTCTATGTATAATAGTTTGTATCTGCTAATCCCAAACTCCCAATCCATCCCTCCACCCTCTCCTGCCCCTTGGCAAGCACACATCTGTTCTCTCCATCTGTGAGTCTTCTGGTTTCATAGATAAGTTCATCTGTTTCATATTTTAGATTCCACACATAAATGATATTGTATGATATTTGTCTTTCTCTGTCTGATTTACTTCACTTAGTATGATAATCTCTAGGTCCATCCACATAGCTGCAGATGGCATTACTCCATTCTTTTTTATGGCTGAGTAGTATTCCATTATATATACGTGCCATGTCATCTTTTTCCATTTGTCTGTTGATGGACAGTTAGGTTGTTTCCGTGTCTTAGCTACTGTAAGGAGTGCAGGAACTTCAGATTTTTCTTTTCGTTAAAGGAATATAGGCAGTAGAAGCGAACTCAGAACTAGGAGCCCTGGGTTCAAGTTTCACACTTGCCACTTAGTGTTCTATGTCACCCTGGGCAAGTCATCTCCCTCCTCAGGCTGTCAGGCCCCTGAATGTAGAATGAAGGAATAGGAAAGACTTCAAAGGGTTCCTGCAGCTCAGATACCCCATGACTACTTTCAGGACCAGGTTCCAGCTCCTCCTCAGAAACACCTTCATCCCTTTCTCTCTACTATGCCACGGTGACCTCCTTCTCCAAGGAGCCTTCCTTGTTTCACTGCACCCTGAAGAACAATACCATGAGTTCTGGCATTACATTAAACTGGGCTCCAAACCAACCTTTATCCTACTCACTAGCTGAGTGAGCTTGAGCAAACCTTTGTTTCCTCATATGTGAAATAGGATAGTAGAGCCTTATAGGGACATTGGAAGGAGTAAATGAAAAAATTTAAAGAAAGGGCAAAGTGATTATCTCTTAGTAGGGTTACAAGAGGAAATACTATCATCACCCCATATTGTTATACACACAGACCATGTGCCTGGTAAAAAATTATTGACCTTAATAAGGATATGTTGAAATGATTATCAGCAAGTACTTTTGATAAGCTTGGAAATGTGTGTGTGTGAATGCACATGTGTGTAATAAGTATTTATTATGCACCTGCTAAGTATTGGGAATATAAAGATGAATAAAAATTAAATTACCCCTTGGCATAAGGGACCTCTTTTTATGCACTATTTTCTATAAGACTGCAAGCTTTTTTTATGTCTTGTTTCCTATAAGGATGCAAGTTCCCATCCAATGAACAATGATAAACATCTGTGCATTACATTGTGCTGGGACATGGAGAGGAAAGAAAAAAAGATCAGACCTTCCCTCAAGGAGCTTGCAATCTAGTTGGAAAATGAATGCAATGCTTATATTGTAAGGTAGAATATGTGACACATACTCTAAGCCAGGTGCTATGTGGGCCAAGAGTAAAAGAGGTTACTTTGTGCAGGGTTAATCTTAAACTTTATGAGCAGGAGGACTTCATGGAGGAGGTACCACTTAAACTAGACTTTGAAGACTAATCAGATTTTAGTAGACAAAAAAAAAAAAGAATAAAGGCCATTTAAGAAGGAGAGCAGAACACACATAAGAACATAGAGACAGAAATCATGCATGTTTTACTTAAGAAAACATGATGGTTTAGAGTAACATGAAGTACATATAGATAAGGAGGGGAAGAAAGCTCAAAATGTAGGCTGTAGGTGTTCCTTTTGCTTTCCTTCAAAGTGCCTAGTACAGAGCTTTGCAAACTATACTGTATACGTTCAGAGAACAAGTTCTGAAAAAAGAATTGAGGGCAGGAGACAGGAATCGCACTTTCAAAAATAAATCTCTTTACAGCTTGCCTAGTTCATAGTCTTATTCTAAGGATTAATAGTTGGTTTGATAGTCATAAAGTTAAATTACACTTAATAAAACACATAGAGCAAAAGAGTTCCACATCACAGCACACCGGGGAAGAATAAAACTGGAAATGGGTGTTATTTCATCAGAGCGAAAAGCTAAGCAGAGCATTTTAAGAGGAACAAGATAAATTGAATGTTATTTGATTTCGTATCTCATCCATTTCAGTTCTGAAAATGATCTGAGACAGTTCTATTAATACAGATGCTTCATGTAGAGGCCATATTTTTTAAGAACACTCTTAAATATAGATATATATATATTTCAAATAATGGAGAGAAGATAAGCAGTTACAGATGGTTTTCCCTATTTTTGTCATGCATGATCAAGGACCACAGTGTAACGTGGGCTTCACTGGGAAATCTGAGTCTCGCAGCTAGGAATGTTCCAGGAGCAAAGGCTGGCATTATTTTGCTTTCACAGAGAAAATATGTTCCTGTTCAGTCAAGCAAAGTAATCAATTATTCTGCATTATGAAATACTCATTTTATAACTATTGACATTTCAGACAGTTGTGCCACATGTCAATAGTGGTTTGGAGGCTCACATTTGAGCTTCAGCTCATAGGATGGAATTTACTGGGCTGGCAATGTCAGGTCAGGAGTCTGTTCGCTGCCCTCAGAAGTACACTTATTATTTATCTCTAATCCTGCACTGCGGAAGTACGCTGTGAGGACCGAAACAAGAACAGACTTGAGGGTGTTTTTCTACTTTCATTAAAAAAATATTAACTCTTCTAAATATGTTAGATTCATATTAAAATTCTATACTTTTCTCTTGAATTAAAAAAAAAGTTTCCTACATTTTTTAAGGTGGAGGTTGATTAAATTATATATTCCATTCAGAGTTTCCAAAATTCACATGAGATTTTGAGTATCCAGTTAAACCTTGTGCCCCCCAAAGATGATTTTCTGAAATCAAAATGGCTTTCCAATAATTATATCACACTGCAGTTCTTGCTTTTACTTCACCTGTTGGTTCACAATTCTTTGGAAGTCATTCTTTAGCAGGCACTTTTACACATTGAATTCACTCAAAACTCTCTTTTGAGGAAACTGACAGACAGATAAATTAAGTAACTTGTCCAAGAACACAAGGAACCATAAGAAAAATTCACGTGAATGGAATCTGGGGTGTGTACTCTTAACCAATATGTTATGACTCTCAAACATTTTCTGAATTTTCCTTGAATTGTGCACTACTCAGTATTTTGAAAAAGACAAGCTGACTTCTTCAGAAATTAAAATTGACTAATAAAATGTAGGCATGTGTGCAAGAACTTCTTTTATCACTAGCTCCTGTAATTGAGCAGGGTTAGCATGTGCCATTATGAATTATTGCACAATTTAGTAAATTATTTAATTACTTACTAATGAAGAAACATACTGTACACGGTTGCAATTATCCTGTTTGAAAACAACTTTGTCATTTGTCCATTTAAGAAACACTTGCTACACATTAAATTAACTCTTGAGGGGAATTCTATCCTCTTTTGGAAAAAGTAAACAACTCTAAATATTGGCAACAGAATGGGACACAGGAACAGAAGAAAACTAACAACTTAAAAAAGCCAAAGCTGGCATTTCCAAAAGATTTCAGACAAAATAACAAATCTGCTGGAAACACACACACAAAATAACAATTTTTGACTTCATGCTCTTCTACAGGAAAAGCACAAGATAGAGATAGTTACTGATTTTACTTTTCCAAATTGTATCAAGGCTACTCTTTTTATAAATAACTTTTGTAACATGTGATATAATATGGCATTTCCTGCACCTACTTTAATCACCAAACAAATGGTTTACGCAGCATAATAATCTTCAGCAGAGCTACTTAGTTTTCAATACACTTTGAATAAATCATTGTCTATATTTATTAAGTGACTACAGTCCTGCATGGCATCGTTATCTGTATAAAGACATAGTACATATACAGCCTCAAGATGTTTTAGCAACACATCTTAAGTAATATAGAGTATTTTCTTTTTTACTTTACCACATCTTTGGTCCTTGAAATATAACAGAGATAATGTGGCAGAGCCACTGTAAACAAGGAAAGATTTCAAAAAAGACACATCAGAATTGGGAGACACTCAAAGACGTCATGCATCCTGCTTCCAGGACCATAAGCTGCTAAACAGTTTCCATGTGTGACAGTTGCCTATCTTTGCTGATGTTGTTCAGTCGCTAAGTCATGACTGACCCTTTTGTGACCCCATGGACTGTAGCCCGCCATGTTCCTCTGTCCATGGGATTTCCCAGGCAAAGATACTGGAGTGGGTTGCCATCTCCTTCTCCAGGTGCCTATCATTAAAGAATCATATATAAGCAAGAAAAATGATCTTACATTTTTTTTCTTTTGTTGTGTTTTTTTTCCTACCCCAGGGTCAATATGCCATCAGTTCAGTTCAGTTCAGTTCAGTTGCTCAGTCGTGTCCGACTCTTTGTGACCCCATGAGCCGCAGCACGCCAGGCCTCCCTGTCCATCACCAACTCCCGGAGTTTACTCAAACTCACGTCCATCAAGTCGGTGATGCCATCCAGCCATCTCATCCTCTGTCGTCCCTTTCTCCTCCTGCCCCCAATCCCTCCCAGCAATATGCCATATCACTGGGTAATTTAAGTTAAAGGAAAGTTTTGTTCTCCTATGAATAACACGTATATTAGAGCTATAGTATTGTTGTTCAGTCGCTCAGTTGTGTCCGACACTTTGCAACCCCATAGACTGTAGCCCACTAGGCTCCTCTGTCCATTGGATTCTCCAGGATACTGGAGTGGGTTGCTATTTCCTTCTCTAGGGAGAGTTATACTATACTTTACAGAATTCACCACTTGCCAAAATACAGTAAGGAGCTATTTCCTATAAACCACTAAGAACTTCATTAAATTTGAGCATTATGAAAGAATAGAAAGAAAAACATATTTTATATGTTCACAGCATCCACTGCTCAATTTATAGTGTAACATAAATTTCTACATCATATTTGTTTTATACTCATAGTGTTTTATCAACAAGAACACTGGTAAAACACAGGCTTTAACAGTATTTTCTGATGTTACCTTGGCAAATTAGAAGAACTATATTTTGATCAAAACTCATCCTTTAGATATGTTATTTCACTTCTTATCAAAATATAACTTACAGTAAAAGTCACTCTTCTTAGTGTATAGTTCTATGAATTTGACAAAGGGTTTTAATTTCGTAATGACCAACACACTCAAGATATGAAAGAATTCCATCTCCCTTACCTCCCAAATTCTTTTGTGCCCTTCTGTTGTCAACTTATTTCCCCTCTCCAAACCCTGGTAACCACAGATCTGTCTTCTGTCCCTATATTTTTGCCCTTAAAATATAGCATTTAAATGGAAAAATATATTAATGTAGCCCTTGACTCTGGTTTCTTTACTCAGCACAATACATTTCACACACATTCCATGAACAAATCAATAATTTGCTACTTTCTATAGTTGAGTGGTATTCCATTCTGCAGTTTATTCATTTCCTAATTGAAGAACATTTACATTGAATCCATTTCTTAGCAATCACAAATAAAGCAGCTATGAACACTCATGTACAGGTTTTTGTGTGAATGTAAGGTTTTATTTTACTTGGATAAATATCTAGTTATGGGACTTTTAGATTATATGGGCTATAGAAGTTTAATTGTAAGAAATGCCAGGGCCTTCCCTGGTGATCAAGTGGTTAAGAATCCACCTTCCAATGCAGGGAATGTGAGTTTGATCCCTGACTAGGGATCTAAGATCCCACATGCCTCAGGGCAACTAAGCCCATGCACCACAGCTGCTAAGCCCCAGTGCCACAACTAGAGAGAAGCCTGTGTGCTGCAACTAAGACCAAATGCAGCAAAAAAGAAATAAAAAACAAGGAAATATTAAAAAGAAATGTCAAATGGTTTTCCAGAATGGCAGCACCATTTCTGCATTCCTTATTAGCAATATGAGAGTTCCAGTTGCTTCAGATCTTCATTAGCACTTGGTGTTGGCAGATATTTATCTATCTTGCTATCTGAGGTAGTTATGTTGTATAAAGTTCCTGGGATCACTGAATTAGTGAATACTGAATAATTTTCTCTAGGAGAAATATGGGGTGAGGTTCCTATGAGTCTGTGCTTGTAACATTTTTGTCAGTTGATCAAGATACAACCTTATTTTTTTGTGCTTCTACTTAAAGACATCTTATTTGACATTTACTGTTAATTCATTAACATTGAACCCACATGCAACAGCAATGGACAAAGCTTATCAAACGTCTATTTTCTCTGTAGGGCACATCACAATGGGAACACTAGCCAGCACTTCAGCACTATGCTTGGGGTCCACTTTAAACAGCAGTATCACCGACAAAAAGCAGACGAATGAGAAAAGTGTGGCACTGAGAAGACTGTAAAAACGGGACACTTGTTTACAGGATGAGAGCTGAACCAAGAAGGCAGAGCATTGCCTCATCTGATCTCAGCTGGGAACATGCGTGTCAGGATGCTCTGTGCTTGCGTAAGTGTGAGAAAAGGCAGTATTTTTTTTAATAGTTGAAGTATAGTTGATTTACAGTATAGTTGATTTATACTACTGTGTTAGTTTCAGGTATGCAGCAAAGTAATTCAGTTATACATTATTTCAGATTATTATTCCATGATAGGTTATTCCAAGATATTGAATGTAGTTCCCTGTGCTATAGAGTAAATTCCTATTGCTTATCTATTTTATGTATAGCAGTGTGTATCTGTTAACTCCATGCCTCTAAACCCCCCTCCCTTTCCTCTTTGGGAGAGTTTGCATTCTATGTGACTCTGTTTCTGTTTTGTATTTAGTTTCATTTGTTTTATTTAGATTTCACATATAAGAGAAATCATTAAATATTAATTTTTCTCTGACTTACTTCACTAAGTATAATATTTTCTAGGTCCATTCACATTGCTTCAAATGGCATTATTTCATTCTTTTTCATGGCTCAGTAATGTTCAGGGCAGCACATATTGATCCTGGAGTTATAAATAAATTTTGGTGAGTAGGCAAATATGCAAATATAGAACCTGCCAATAATATCAATTAACTCTATATCTTATCTTATCTAACCTAATCTAATCTGTCTTGCCATCCTATAGTCTCAGTTTAAATGTAACAAACTTTCAGGATATCATGTCCAAACTGTTAGCCTCCATCAGATGAGCTCTGGGCTCCCACTGGCATCCTGTACTTTCCTTTCTAAAAACCTGATTCTTCACATTGTGTTGTTTTTGTATTTTATAATCATTTGTTCTCTTTTCTGTCTTTTTCACTGGACTTTACACTCTAAGAGGCAAGGATTTACCTTTGTATCTCCTGTAACATGAAGATTTAGCACAGTGCCTGGTACATGTTGGATAAATATTTGTTGAATAAATGAATGCTTCTTTCAAAGCAGCAAATATGGTAAAAAGAGAACTAGAATTAGAGTTGGAAAATCTATCTTCCCATCCTAGTTCTAATACCTCTTGGTTGTGTGACTGGTGACAAGTTACTTATAATCCTAGAGCTTCAGTTTTCTCACCTGTAAAACTGGAAAAAACAATACCCATATAAATATATAAAAATATTAAAGCTTTAAAGTCAGACAATAAACATGAAAACATTAGTATCTGGCACACTGTTGGTATCCAATAGTCACTGGATTGGAGTGTTTTATGAACCACAACTAAACTTTTATAACTATATGAGCAAAATAAAATATATTGATGACTACTATGAACAATGAAAATGATTTTTCACTTTAGAAGTAGAAGTTTTGGCACTTCATCAAGCCACACTCTTCAGGATCAAAGGTTATGTATACTATATACTATGAATATATCTTCATATGAACTGATGATATACCTGCTACATTTCAAAAGTATTTTCTGAATGTTTGAAAGTCACTCTTCAATAACAGAGTGTTCGTATTCTTTGTCAACAAGATTTTTTCTCTTTCAAACACTACTGAAAAAACAAAGAATTAAATTTAAATGTAAGCATATAATGATTCTGCCTGAAATGTTTTCTTACAAAGATCTATTATGTCCCTTAAGACTTCAAGGCAATAAAAATCAATCATTTCTGTAAAATTGTCACAATCCTTTTTTTGTGTGTAACTAAGGGTAACAAAATAAACTAAATGTTCAAGTCCTGTTGAAAAGAAATTGCATAAACAATACGATGGTTACATCACTCAAAATTTATACAGAGGATTGCCTTACAAAATCATGATGATCAGATATGATTAAGTGACACTATTTAAGATTATTGGTCTTTAGTGGATACAAAGCATGATGACTCACCGGCAAAGCAAGTTAATGGTAGGGAGGGAGAGATGTAACTTTGTGTTTTGATTACAAAGCAGAACAGATAGTAAAGCCTCAGAATCAATAATTACCATTTTCTATGAAACTTTCATTGTTTCCTAAATTAGATTCCTAGTAATTTTCTTGGCGATGACATTTTTTTTCAACACATACATTCTTATAAGTAACCTAACCACAGGCCTAAATTAAACCTAGAGTTTAAAACATTATTTGCTGACAGGCATCCTCCAAGTGTTTTCCACAGAGAGACATCACTTCCGATTGTTTCCAGGCTATTCTAAATGATCTTGGACAGGGCTACTGAGTGACTTGTCAGGGAACAGGAAAACATTATGACACCGCTTCTCCAGATTTCTTCCCAGAACATGAAATATTTGGGATCGCTCTAATGGAATCAAGGCTAGTTTCACATTAAGCGTCAGTTTTAACTGGGGGAATGCTTCTAACATATGGCTGCTGGGCTCTGACTCACAGCAACCTTCAAATTCTGGCCAAAATGTCTGTTTCCTGAGATTGTGTCTGAGGGCCTGGGCATCCCTGGTGGGGCCCGGCAGGCTTCGATAAATGCTATTGTTGGAACAAATGAATGAATGAAAGAGTTCCTAATTAGGAGCTACAAATTCCTCCATCAACAAAATAATCCCATAGGAAAGTGGCAATGGATTTGGAATTCATATTTATGAAGAGTTCTATTTTCAGCTCCTTTACAATTTTTTTCTTTATTTCTGCTCAACCTGATCTTTCATTTTTTTTTTTTTTTAAAACACAAAAAACTAAGGCGTGAAAAGCACTGAAGCATTTTTCAGAATATGAAAGACAAGTGTAGTTCTTGGAAAGTTTCATTTGTATGTAGCTTGTGCATGAAAATTATTTTTAAATCTCAGTAAATCACCAGATATTTTCTGAGAACAGACTGTGGGGGAGACACTATGTGAGATATTTGAAAAATAAGGTTAAAAACATCCTATTCTTGCTTATGCACCAAGAAGTGTTATTAAGACTAGCAGAAAGTGTGCAGGGTCCGGAATATCCACAGGTGAGGCAAATGTTTATCTAAGTGTCACTAAATTAGAACTGCTATCAAAGTAGTATAAATAATTGCTATCACACTTTTCATAATTAGAGAGGTCTCAGTTGAAAACCTTATGAAATCCAACATGGAAGAAAACAAAACAGAAAGATCCACAAAGATACCACTAAAATTCGAATACCTAAAGCTTGTATTTGTGCTTTAAAAAAATCCCTCAGGCATTTGCTCAGAGACTATTTACTCTTATGTAAGGCACATTCTGACAACTTAGATATCTGATTTTCCAGTATACAGAATATATTTTTTAAAAAATCCCAGCAGAAAGGGGTAGAGAGTTCTGCTCATAGGAATAAGGAGAAATGGTAAATACTAAAGGAAGAGATAAAAAATGATTAAAAGTTAGACCTAAGACTAAAAAAAATTTAGCAGCATGGGACGACTTAGCATAGGGGCAAACAATGAACCACACCTGCAAAGTCTCCGAGGACATCCTGTATTACAGCATACTACACACACCATCATAATTGGTGTTTATAATGACTTTGAAACATTAAGAATGGATTAACCCATGATCTCTAAGAAGCCAAGGACTTACATAATATATTTTGAAAGGCTTCTCCCACCACCGAACAGAGTGAAATAATTTAGGCACTTAGATAGACTCCAGAAAATTAATTTACATGTAGAATCTCATTTTCTAATCAGGCTATGAATGTGGTATTGATATAAATACTTCAAATAATAACCCTAATTACTTAAGACCTTACAATTAGGGTCTAGGTTATTTCAGTTTCAGTAAGCAAT
Organism: Odocoileus virginianus; assembly: GCF_023699985.2. Classification (NCBI taxonomy): domain Eukaryota; kingdom Metazoa; phylum Chordata; class Mammalia; order Artiodactyla; family Cervidae; genus Odocoileus; species Odocoileus virginianus. Next base: position 38,550,303 of record NC_069679.1, on the reverse strand, counting down.
ACTCTGAAGCCAGCAGGAAAAATAAAGGCCTTTCCATAGTAGGAATAACTGTGTTCTACACCGGCATTTCATTCAACTGTATCATAGCCAAATATCAATAAAATAAAAACTGTTTAAACACCCCCTCTATTTTTAAAGCAACAATGTTTTTGTAAATGTTTACTTGAATTATGAGTATTCAGGGCTGAGGTTTAAATATATATCATTATATTAAGATACTTGCTATTTATATCTTAGTAAAGGCTATTTATATAATAATGTTTAACCTGCCCTTATTCTGGAGAAGGAAAAGTTAGTCAAATAAGTTCAAGGAGGGGTAAAAAAAGGAAAGAAAAAACACATCAGCCTAACTTGGCATTGCTTTCATTCAGGACAGGTGAAGTGATAGGTTTCGAAAAGGACGCTTTTTACATGCACACACATGACACCAACACCCTTCTTCATGGCTGCGATAATTCTTTTTCAAAACTGCAAGCCTGTTTCCAGGGCAGCTGCAAAACATCCGTGAACACTCGTTAATTTATTGGAGTCATGGAAACTGCTGCCTCTACACCTGCCAGCTACATCCACACTGTGCAGACTCCACAATGCAGGATCCGAAGGTGCCGAGATGAATTCTCTTCGCTCCAGGCTGGCTGGAGGAAAAGGGAGCCGCTGCTCAGGCCAAGACTGTACTTTCAGATTTCTGCTGCTTTCACTCCATCTATTGTCCAGGCTCCAAAATAATGCTTTCTGCATTAAAATCACCATGGCCACCTTTAAATTGCTATTAAATGTATTATTTCCTTCATCACTATTGCTGTTGTTAATGAGAATGCAGCTTAAAGGTTACCACTGGGCATTCACCAATGGCTGGGGAAAGACAGCAGGCAGGGTCAACATCCTCACTCGCGGATGGGGTGGCTGAAGCTTGCAGAGGTTTCCCAGCTTAGCCTGGGACATGGAGAAAGGGAGAACTGAGACTTCAGCCTGGGTTTCTGACTCTTGGTCCAGTGCTCAATCAATTTTGCTACAGGCTGGATATTGAGAACCGATTTCTTATTCTTTAGGAATTTACATCCTGAGAAACTCAGATTGGCAAGTGTAAGGAAAATTTCCACTGTAGTATTTCTGAAAGTGAAACATGAGGCTGTCATATTTTTTCAGAAAACTTTGGTCATATATCTTCCTTTTTGGTTATTACGTTTTTGTGTTATCTATTTATTCCTGCCACAAGAGATAATTTACATGGCTCTTCAACAATATGCCACCAATAAATCACCAATTAAATGTTAATTATTGGACCTCATGACAATCCACAGAAAACTAGCTCATATGATGCAGGTTATAAATCAAGCCTGATCATATGATTGTTGTTTCATAATTTCTAGCCCTTTCTGAGTGATAGAAATACACAGAGCGCTTGCAAGGGGCCCCAATACACATTACTACAATGGCCTCGAAGTTAAGACTAGCATACTTCGAAGTTATATCTCATTTTTTATATATCTTCTTTTCATTAATCAACTTAAACTTTTCTGGTACTTTTTAATATTTTATCTATTCAAGTTGGGAAGGGGGTGGTCCAGACAGGCTGTATAACATGTGCTTTCCAATAGCATAAGGGAGGGATTCTTATGATTAATTCCAAAATTCCTTCCATATTGAAAGGGTACTCATTTGACATCTCTGCTCCAGCCCATAATCTTGCTCTTACCAGCCTTTGTTTGGCATAAAATACTAAATTAGTTTATCAAAGAACCATAATAAGTCACCTTTAAAAGTTATATTATTTGATGGCAGGGCTTTTGAAATAAAATGTTAAAATTTTAATTGGGCAAAATAACAGGTGATATTTATCTGTGGCAAGGATTATAGACAGAACAAAAGTGTGGCAGTTCTAGGGTAAAAGTCTCAAGTAGAGATACAGATACAGCCAGACCCAGAAATAAAATCCTCAAGGTCTCATTCCTATTCAGTGTTCTGATCATTTGGCCACACTCTAGGAAGAGACAATAAATACACATTCATGGAAAGTCCAGAGATGGAAATGAGGTGGTCTGACTTTCATCATTTGCAATGATCAGAGCTGAAGCCATTTATAAAGATACCGGCCATAACAGAAACCTCTGCGTGTCAACTAAAAATGGGAAGACAGAGAAGAGGTTGATAAAAACGAGATCATGATATACTCATCCTTATCCTATCACCAAAGTGGTTGCCCAAAGAGGGGTCTCCACAGTGGTGTGATGAAAGGCATAAATCATGGACCACCCACTGGGGCAGCCAGGCCAGAGAGGGGAGGAAATGGCCTTTTCCTCAGAGGGCTGAATGACCGGACTCGCTCGGATGAATAGATAACACCATCGCGGAACAGACAGCAGAGATGAAAGTGGAAAGCAACGAAAACAGAAGAACGGAGGAAAACCATCAAAGGCGTGGAAAATAACAAAAGTTCAGGGACTGGTGCGATCAGCACCCAAATGCTAAAACTGCAGCACGAATGAGCTGTTTGAAGCTGCTAAAGGGATTGAATACAATCTGGAATGAACAGAATTTGCCATCAAATAGAACAGAAGGGCCACTAAGAGGCCTCAAGGAAGGACAACCTAATGGAACGTGAGCCCTGCTAAGAGCTCACACGGCAATGTCCTTTTGAACATCTCAATCATTCTAAAGTGGTGTTTAACACACACACACACGCGCACACACACACACATGGTCCGGAGTCTGTGGGGAATTTTGATGGGAGCTGCTCATCAAAACTCTTAAATAATGCAAGGCAATGGCAATCTATCCGATCTTCCACTCTGAGGACCCGGAGCAGAGAACAGACGCGGGTTTTATCAAAGCAGCCTCTAATCCTTCCAGCACATCTGCAATGTCCATCTCACCAGGGGCGACCTTCTGAGTGAACTTGGGAGAGATGTGCTCTTTGGTTTTGTCTGGGTTGCAGTTTAATTCAGCAGGAAGCAGGCCATGGCTTGGAACCACAGCACAAAGAAACCCACGGTAAGGAGGTGAAAAATGCAGGACTGATCGACCATAAGTGAGATGAAATAAGTGACTGGTAGTTTTTTATGAGACCAGCAGAATTAAAAAAAAAATACAATGGGTTATCACTTTTATGGCTCATTTCCCATTGCTGTTACTAAGTAGGCAATGACAGAAACAGCACAATTGAGCAATCACACACAGATCAGAAAGAGACAGAGTAGAGGAGAAAATGAAAGAATCAGAGAGACTCTTGAAGACTGTCCTATCCAGGGCAAACATCCGAATAAAAAGGTGTCAATTTCACTCAAATATAGTGCATATAAATTTCACTGTTTAGATATATAGACTTAAAAATTATTCTATTTTTATGCAGATAACTGTCTCTAAAACCTCTGGGTCGAAAGAGTTTTGGTTCATGTAAGGTACAAAATCTTCAGATGATCAAAAGGGATGTATGTATTTGTAGTCAAGTTAAGAAATCATGTTATCTACAGTTTATGAGACAGTGGTTTTCCGTGTGCTAACCATTAACCTAATATTGGACCAAAGGGAGGGAGGAGATATTCCTTAGAAGGGATAAGTCAAAGGAGATCTGCATACGAAGGGATATAAACCAAGCTTTCCCACTTGATTATCTTCACTTTGTCAGGCTAGGTATCATTACAGAGGCAGTGGGGAACAGAGAATTCGCTACTCCTGAATGGGTTCAATCTTGCAAAAGATCTCCAAGCAAGTCTCTAGAACAGGAGTGGCTGGAGTCTGGTTCTGATTGCTTCCATTACTTTTGGCTGTTGATTCCATACCCCATCAGGCATCCAGCACTGAATCAGCATGAGAAAAGGGCACAGAAGGAGGGAAAAGGGCATTCAGTTCAGCATATCTTTAACTGTCCTCAAAGATTCTGGTGTTTGTACACTACTGGATTCCTATCGATATGAAAACATGTTTCTTGTTATTATTCCACTCAACATTTTACTTTCTTTGTCCCAGAAGAAAATAAAATCACCACCTGTCTCCACCTCAAACAATCTTAAGCTCAGCAACAATAAAGAAGGATGGAGTCTTCTTTGCACGATGGGTTTAGAGTCGTCTGAGCACCTAGTAGGTGCTCAATAAATATTAGCCAACAGACAGGGCTCTTTTCCTCCGACAGCCTCCCAGAGACGCAAACTGCTTTGGGAAACCTGATGAAGAGGCCCGCCTTTCTGGCAGAGCCATCCTCACTCTTTCATCACTGTACTCAAAGATATTACTGATGTTGGTCCTCTGGTTTAGCTGCTTTTTTCCTCTGACTGGACTAACTGAGTCTACTCTGCTCACTAGCTGTCACTTCAGAATCCTGTCATGCAGCGGAAGGCCAAAGGACATTTTCCCCTAAGTCCTTTTAACTTCCTGGCATTCCGTTTTTCAACCCCACATTAAAGGTGCTCATGTTTCATCCTAGTCCTACCAGCCAATGGGTGGCCTCAAGTTAGACTAGTCAGGGCTTCTCTCCGCTCTTTCCCTGTTGGGCACAGGGAGAAGGAACCCAGAAAAATGTTTCCTCAAGCTCATTTTGTAATTTTCCCTTGGATGCTATCACTGAAGTTCTGAGATCATGCACTAAGAAACAGACACACTTGAAACTAACGTACAACAGATGTCAACTCAGGGCCACTGTTGGCCAGCAAGACCTCTTTCTTGCAAGTTCTCGAAAATATTTTTTTTTCCTTTTTCACTTGTCTTTTTTCCCCCCTTCTGCTCTCACCCAACGCTCAGTCATCTTACAATCCATTCAACCTGGTATACCAATTCAGTTTCTTTTCCAAGACAAGACCTGCCAACTTGAAAAACAAAAATGAACCACCCCTAATGTTGGCAAGTCTCAACTAACCCCAGGCAGAGATTGGTGGACATGAGCCCAGTGGAAGCCTGAGGTGAGAGCCATCATTTTTTACCTGCTTTAGCGAACAATCTCCTGATACGTTCTTCAGTTCTCATCCTTGGTATATTCCAGGCCCAGGAATTAGCAAGCCCGGACGACTGGCATTCTTCGCAGTTTAGCAGAGCAAGTCATCTGTCCCTAGAAGCCGAGATCTGAGACGCCCCTGCTCCCATAAGAATCTCTCTGTGTTTCTCTGATTTACCCTGTTCCCGGTGGTAAAAAATTAGTTTATATTTTAAGGGCTTTGGAATGACTAATTTCGACTAAGTTAAACAGGGCAGAGTAATGATTCCCGAGTGACTCGATCTGTGATTCTTAGGAAGAATTTAATGGACAGATTTTATTTTCGTTCAGGGTGACCTCACTGATCATTGTGCAAAATGCCGCTTCTTTATTTTTTTCCCTTTAAAACAAAATCATCACAATTTTCTAGGCATTTTGTAGCGAAGGAAACTCTAATTACATTTTACTTATGTTTAAGGCCACTGTTCAGAAATTACTATTTTTTAAAAGACCTCTATTTTAAAAAGAAAAGTGCAGGTGAAGGTGATTATATCTTTCCAAAGTCAGTAAAACAAATGTGTTGCATAAGACATTTCAATTCAATTAAGAGAAACAGGTCAGATGCTAAAATATTAGTAAAATCAATTATGAGTAATAGGTCTCCTGTTAACATGTATCACTACAGCTGCCTCTCTCATAATTTTTGAGTACATTTACATTTGTTTCATATTCTCTGTGTGCCTGTAATATATGTACGTGTTACCGACTGTAAAACCTTGTCCATTTCCTTTCCTTCCTTGCCTTTCCTCTTGTATGCCTTGGAAATGACACACGGACTGACACTTTTTTAGTGAAGATTTTTCCAAGAGGAAAGTCAGGTGGCACGTTGAAAAGAGCTTTGAATCTTGTCCTGTCACTTGTCAGCAGGGCAGGGAGCACCATCCTTCTGAACCTTGGTTTCCTCACCTGTAAATGAGAGCAACAGTACTTTCCCCCCAGGGTTGCTGTGTGACTGAAACGCAACTCACTGCAATGTGCCCACCAGGGTGTCAGGGACATGGTGTTCAATGATTGTCTCTTTCTGAGCTTTGAAAAGATCAGATTCGTGAGCATGGAAGAGAGTATGTTAATCATAACATCTCAAATATGAAATGGCAACCCACTCCTGTATTCTTGCCTCGAGTATCCCGTGGACAGAGGAGCCTGGCAGGCTACAGTCCATGGGGTCACACTCAGTCAGACATGACTGAGTGACTAACATTTTCACTTGCACTTTCAGGGTCATTAAACAGACCTGAAAAGAGGGTGCCAAAGAGAAGGATATTTTCCCTTTATTTTTACTGTTTATTAAAGGAGCACCTTCAAATTTCCATGCTGATAACTTATGAAAAGGCAGCATTAGGGGGACAAAAAAATTTGCCTCTGTAACTTCCATTAGCCTTTCCTTCAGACAGGTGAAGCCTGACATGGGGAAATTATATAGGAAAAAAGTAATACCACTAAGAATCTATACTATAATTACAAAAACATAAAAGTGACCTATATGTATATGATAAAACATGAAAGTAAAACTGGAAATATTTTTGGTACATGAGTGAAAAAAATGGGTACATTCTTTTTCCTGTATGTTTTATCATCCATACAATGAAGTTAGATGTTTAGGTGGAAAATTGGGTGTCTGTTTAGGTTGGTGGGCTATCTGGTCAAAAGGTAAGTATCTGAGAAGTAGAACTGAAATCAAGTTTAGCTTCATGGAACGTTTTCCTCCTAAGAGCACATACTGAATGTGAGTGTTGATCGAGCTGAGGAAGAGGAAGGAAGGACAATTTTGGAGGATGGCCACCTGCTGAGGGGAGCAGACTTAGAGAAAATGGTCTATATTTAGAGGTCGAGTGGGTGGAAAATAGAAATGAAAAGTTGTAGAGGGAAGCCAAGTAATACAGTGAGGAACATTAAAGCATTGATTATTTTGGGGGTGTGTATGTATACTTTTGAAGAAAAGAGGCACCCACAAAGTGCATTCTTGAAGAAGGGAATGGCAACCCACTCCAGTATTCTTGCCTGGAGAATACCATGGTCAGAAGAGCATGGCTACAGTCCATGGGGTCACAAAGAGTTGGACAGGACTGAGTGACTAACACTTCCCAGTTAAAATGCATTAATGAGCTCAATACCTCTTGAGAAGGCCCCAAGTATTCAAGAGTTTAGAATATAGTTCACACTGGCACTTCCCTGGTAGTCCGCACTTCCAGTAGGGGAGTGCAGGTTTAATTCCAGATCAGGAAACTAAGATCCCACATGCCTCATGGCACAGCCAAAAAAAAAAAAAAAGAGTATAGCTCACTGACACCCTGGCTTACAAAGGCATTATCTACCTTTGGTACTACCAACTCTGGGAGGTATGGGGCACAGCAGGAAGGACAAGGCTTCAGGGCTTGACAGAAGCAGCTTGGTTCAAGCCCACCTCTACCACTCACTAGCTATGTGGGTGGGGCAAGTTGCTTAACATGTGAAACTCAGCTTCCTCAATTAATATTCATAGTTATACTTAATAGTTACCATGAGCTTTAAATATGATTACACACACAAACACACATACACACCCACATACATATAAAATGAGTGCAACATAGTAAATTACATACCTATTCTCCCTATATGGATGAGAAAAAAAAAAAGAACTCCCATCCTGAGATAACAGGCAAATTAGTAGGGTTAAGGTTGTGTCTCCATCCAGGTTTCTATGCCCAAGGAGGGACCAGGACAGTTTTCTCTGGAAGGAAGCCATGCTTTAGGAGCTGCCACTGGAAAGAGGGAGTGCCACCCCACAGGCCCCCACTCTGCTTCCACGAACGCGGTGGTGGATTAGTTGCCATTATCCACACTCAAAAGTCCTAATGCTCTTTCGTTCATCTTAGAGCTGGAGCACTTGGCTGAGCTGATCGCTCTGATTCCTGTATTTTGAACCCTGTAATACACCACATTTGGGGTCAGGGGATACAGATAAAGGGGCACGGGGTGGCTTGTGTTCTCTACTGAGCCCCGACATAGATTGCTTCTAAGTCCTGGAGGTCTGCCTATCTCCTCGGGGAGGCTGGTAAGAGGAAAGAATAACACCCCAGCCGGTATCTCTTGCCTGCACCTTGCAACATGTATACAATGAGAAAGGAAGGGAGGTTCTCCCCTAAGTCTCGTGTGATGAGGACTCTGAGCGGGGAGCCGGCAGGTGACTATACCTGAGGCTCCGTCAGCAGCCGGGGCACAGAAGGCTAGTGACGCCCTGTGAGTGTACCAGTAAAACCCTCGACAGGCACAGCCTGGTGGGCAGGGGAAGAACGTGACCACACAAGAGCCAGGGTCTGCCAGGGGCGGCTGCTCCGTCCAGCACAGCTCATACGGAAACTGTTTATGTTTTCTGTTTGCCAGAAAACCCTTTGTGGGTTGCTGAACCTGTTTGTCCTGAACTCCTAACAACAAACACATGGCAACCAGTTCTCCAGATGACAAGTCCTTTTGTTAATGAGCAGAGAAGGACTGATGAGGCCCCGCTGCTGTGAAAACCCTTAGCTGCCTGGAACCTGGTGGACCAAGGGTAACAGGGCTGCTTTGAAAGGGGGGGTCTGTTTTCTCACTCTCCATCTCACTCCTTCACATGTGGGCAACCCAGAAGCAAAAGTGTAGGTAAAGTCAGTTTAGTCACTCAGTTGTGTCCGACACTTTGCGACGCCCTGGACTGTACCTCTGTCTATGGAATTCTCCAGGCAAGAATACTGGAGTGGATTGACATTCCCTACTCCAGGGGATCTTCCCAACCCAGGAATTGAACCCAGGTTTCCTTTATCACAGGCGAATTCTTTACCGTCTGAGCCACCAGGAAAGCCCTAGCCTAGAAGAATGCCTATCTGGACATGTCTCATTCAGGTGAGCTGAATTTACCTTATCCCCAAAGTGCCACTGCTCCAGGGGAAGCCAGTGCAACTCCGTTCGACTCATAAGATGCAATAGGAACAGGATTAGAAAATACAGAAAGTTTTGTAAATACAGACACCCTTATGTACATAACACACTTTCTCTCCTATTTCATGCATGGGTGCATATATATACATTCACATATGTGTAGCTGTGGTTTGGGGAATCAACAAGAGTAAGGTCAATTCGAGAACACGTGACTTGAGAGTGGTAATTAAATACAAGTGGTGATCAAACCCCATAAGGGTGTGCATCTCTCCAGGGTGGTGTGGTGACGTGTCTTCAGGGAGTATGAGACAGATGCTAGCACATGCATCTGCTCTCCCCTTTCTGTCCCCTTCTTGTCTATTAAAATCTGTCTCTCACACCTGCCTGGTACCCTCCCCATTGCACCAGGGGTGTTGCTGGTTGACGATGATTGAGAAATTTTGACTTCTGTTCATTGCTTTACCCATATCTGCTGTTAACCAAACACTGGAAAACATCCATGTCATCCTCAGAAAGGTTCAGAGAGAAATCAAGAGTCTGGAAGAGCCCCAGAGAAGTGTTGAGGGGAAGTCTCAAGGAATTCCTGTGGTCACAGGGTTTAAGAGATTCTGATCTTAGAACAAAACAGACCCCAAATATGTCAGAAAGAAGTTCCGGGAAAAGGGCTTGGAAAAAGGAAGCCTGTCAGGTAAAAATAAACTGATTTTCCCTGAACAATCTTGTACTTTGTACAAGTAAAAATGAGCACACCATTCTATGCCTGGGGCAGATCCAGAGTGAGTCTGGCTCACCCAAAGGTGTGCCGAGTCCATAACAAGGCTGTAGAAAGCCCCTTGTTCTCAGCCCAGTGTCATGCGCACACCTCTGAGCAGTTCTCTGCAAGAATAATTTAAAGAAGTTTTGATGGAAATGCTCTTACTGTGAAAGACAAGCTTCATTTAAAAAGACAATGCATTTCATGAAAACTTCTGGAATACAGAAATGCTTTAAAATAAACAACATCGAAAACCAGAAAACAAAAACCACCAACAGCCCCATGATCTTTTCCTTTTAATCTTACCATAACTTATCAAAGGCAGGGCTTATACGTAGTCTTTGCTGGTGAACCTGTTAGGACAGGGACTGTCTCTGTCTGACTCGGTGCAAAGTCTCAGAGCCCACTGTGCCGTGCGAGGCACACAAGGCATGCCATTTTTGTTGCTCATAAGGAAATGGCAACCCACTCCAGGGTTCTTGTCTAGAAAATCCTGTGGACAGAGAAGCCTAGTGGACTACAGTTCATGGGGTTGCAGAGTCAGACACGACTGAGCACAATTGCTGATCAATCATGCAGTGTGGGGGATCCAGTGGGTTCCCAGTAAGTGCTTGTTCACTAATCAAGGAAAAATTTACACCTGGCACCAGTGAAATGCAGGGCCTCTACATTTACCTGAGAAATACAGAAGCAAAAGGTGAACCTTGTACAGTCTCGAAGGGTAGCAAAGTCTGAGGTAGCCACTCCCAAGAAGTAGAACAGAGACAGTGAGAAGCCCTCTCAGAGAACACCCCATCCACAGGCTCCCTCAGAGGGGCTCACAGCAGAGCTGTCATGTGCCAACTCTGATGCCTGTAATGGTTTCATAACACAGTGGGCGACAAGCCCTATTACTCAGGAAGAGAGAATAAAGCAAAATATATATATATATATATACACACACTCAAACAGAAAAACTGTAACTGTGAGCTTCTCCAAGCCCAGTCTTCATTAAGTCTTCAAACCTGCCCCATGGAAAACTGGTCAACCACCTGCAAAAGAATGAAACTAGAACACTTTCTAACACCATACACAAAAATAAACTCAAAATGGATTAAAGATCTAAATGTAAGACCAGAAACTATAAAACTCCTAGAGGAGAACATAGGCAAAACACTCTCCGACATGAATCACAGAAGGATCCTCTATGACCCACATCCCAGAATTTTAGAAACAAAAGCAAAAATAAACAAATGGGACCTAATGAAACTTAAAAGCTTTTGCACAGCAAAGGAAACTATAAGCAAGGTGAAAAGACAGCCCTCAGATTGGGAGAAAATAATAGCAAATGAAGCAACAGACAAAGGATTAATCTCAAAAATATACAAGCAACTCCTCCAGCTCAACTCCAGAAAAATAAATGACCCAATCAAAAAATGGGCCAAAGAACTAAACAGACATTTCTCCAAGGAAGACATACAGATGGCTAAAAAAACACATGAAAAGATGCTCAACATCACTCATTATCAGAGAAATGCAAATCAAAACCACAATGAGGTACCATTACACGCCAGTCAGGATGGCTGCTATCCAAAAGTCTACAAGCAATAAATGCTGGAGAGGGTGTGGAGAAAAGGGAACCCTCTTACACTGTTGGTGGGAATGCAAACTAGTACAGCCGCTATGGAAAACAGTGTGGAGATTTCTTAAAAAACTGGAAATAGAACTGCCATATGACCCAGCAATCCCACTTCTGGGCATACACACCGAGGAAACCAGATCTGAAAGAGACACGTGCACCCCAATGTTCACCGCAGCACTGTTTATAATAGCCAGGACACGGAAGCAACCTAGATGTCCATCAGCAGACGAGTGGATAAGGAAGCTGTGGTACATATACACCATGGAATCTTACTCAGCCATTAAAAAGAATTCATTTGAATCAGTTCTAATGAGATGGATGAAACTGGAGCCCATTATACAGAGTGAAGTAAGCCAGAAAGATAAAGACCAATACAGTATACTAACGCATATATATGGAATTTAGAAAGATGGTAACGATAACCCTATATGCAAAACAGAAAAAGAGATGTATAGAATAGACTTTTGGACTCTGTGGAAGAAGACGAGGGTGGGATGTTTCAAGAGAACAGCATTGAAACATGTATATTATCTAGGGTGAAACAGATCACCAGCCCAGGTTGGATGCATGAGACAAGTGATCAGGGCTGGTGCACTGGGAAGACCCAGAGGGATGGGATGGAGAGGGAGGTGGAAGTGGGGATCGGGATGGGGAATACATGTAAATCCATGGCTAATTCATGTCAATGTATGGCAAAAACCACTACAATATTGTAAAGTAATTAGCCTCCAACTAATAAAAATAAATGAAAGAAAAAAAAAGGAAAAAAAAAAAAAACCCTGCCCCACGGAGGGCAGCAAGCCTGGCTTCCTCTGGTCCTTGACAACAGTTGCTAGGCTTAAGTTGGGGGCGGAGCTGTTTCAGAGGTAGGGTGCTACTGTGTTAGAGACTGGGGTAGCCCTGTGTGCAGCTGGGAATGAGAGATTCCTGGAAAGGGTGTTGTGCTCTTAAGAGTGATGATGGTTAAGTCAAACTCTGATTCTCAAAACTATTAAGTCATAGAGAAGTGACTGGGGTTTGTATCTGAGGGCAATTTTTAATGATCCAGTTGGGACAGGACAACTATAGACCACAGATAAGTTGTTAAATATCCTTCTAATTATTACCACATATGTTTTCTTTTCTTAACCATTTTGCTTGGCTGGATCTTCCCTATTATGTTCCTGGAGGTGAGGCATATGTAAATGGGGACTTCAAGAATGTGATGGCAACGCCATGCTCAGAAATAGTGATGGAGCAATGCCTGGGTATCAGGACTCCAGCCTCTCCCAACTTTGATCAAGCCCAAGAGAGGACCTCTGCCATGTTCCCTCCCCTTTCTGCCTCTCATCTACACATATAGCCTCCCACAAACACTCAAGAGTACTTGCTGACACAGAGCACTTACACACATACATATACACTTTCTGAAGTGTGTCCTGTTGTGTACACTCCAGCAACTGGCACACAGCATTGTCCAATAAATACACCTGTCCCTTAGTATCCATGGGGGATTGGTCCAAGGACCCCCACAGATACCCAAATCCAAGGATGCTCAAGTCCGTTACATAATATGGTATGGTATTTGCATATATTCTATGCATATCCTCCTGTATACTTTAAATCATCTCTAGCTTACTTATAATACCTAATACAATATAAATGCCATGTAAATAGTTAACGGGACCAAGGAAAATTAAAGTTTTCCTTTTTGGAACTTTCTGGAATTTGTTTTTCCAAGTAATTTCCATTGGTGGTTACTTGAACCAGTGAAGGTGGAACTGCATGTCAAATGTTGAGTGATTGGATTAAAATATTAGGAGGCAGGGTTCCTACTCATGCTGTATTTGACCCTACCAAGCTTTGACTTATAAAATTAGGTGGATACAACTTTCTCCACATATTTATTGTCCATAAAAGAGCTTTATAAAAGTTAGGACACATAGGTAATATGTTCTTCATACTGTGGTGACAAAAATAAAAATAATTTACTTTCCCATTTCAAGAGAAAAGTCATCTTTCTTGTGAATTTTATTTTTGAAACACAATCCCTTCCTCACATCCCCCCCATCCCCCACCCAGAATAACCCTCCAAATATCAGTTCTCAAAATTTAGTTAAATGAGATACAAAAGGACAATTTCTTTGAAAAAAAATTTTATTTTTTCTATCTTGCCCATTTCTCCAAATCTCATTAATCTGCTGGGGTTGAAGCTGGTATACACACACACACACACACACACACACACACACACACACATATATATTTATTTATCTTTCCCAACACCACCTGCTGATACATGCCCAAAGGTACTCAGCTTAAGAAGGGAGTGGTCTTCGAAAACATAAATTAGGTGTTCCCTGTTCAAATGAAAACTTGACAGATATTCTCACAGGGAATACTGGAACCTTTCCCTCAATAGCTGTACAAAGGTTAAAACTTGTTCCTGACAAAAGACTCCACATGGATGTATCCTACATGGATCATCCCTTCTTGTGGTTCACTAAACTCTAATTGCAATCATGTCCAACATAAGTTGCTTACTGTAACGTTTCATAATGAAAAGCACATTCTCCAGAATTCAACACACAGTCATAGCTTCTTTGATTTAAAGTATGATTATGGTAATAAAATCATGACAAAAACTGACACATCTTCTTCAGTAGATTATCCTTCTTTGGAGACAAAAGCGAGTTCTGATTACTCTGATGATAGAGGATTGAATTTAGAGTCTTACACTTCAGCATTCATTTCAGCTTTTTTTGACCAATTTTTGTGTAAAATATCTTGGGGCTACCACTATGGCTATCCCGTATTACAGATAATGTATCATGATGAGTCCTTTGGGAAGCATTTGTAATTAGTGGATTTGAAAAATATTTTTTTTGTTTTAATTGTTAAAAAAATTAAATTTTACTGCATAAGAATACCATAACATAAAAGGGAATTGAGAAACTCACAATCCTGGAAACTTAAGCACATTAATTAATTTCCTTCTTCATGGGTCTCCTTGAATTGAAATCTGTCTATATTTAAGCTGTATTTCCACACTTCCCCATGCTTCTCTATATTATCACTTCACCATATGAGTCATGACGGATTGGAGCACAAGGGTCAGGCATCCTAAACCATCACTAGGGCTCACGAGATGGCAGAACAAGCAAGCTACCCAAGACTTTAGGGCTTTATAATTTTCAGCTGTAGAACCAAAGACATTACTTGAGACACCTTTTGCACAAGGTATATAACATCTTTGCCTGTATTTTCAGGCCTCAAAGCCCAGGAAGCTATCGCCCATACAAGGCTGATCTTTTTGGTTCCATTTATCCAAAGGTGATCTAATTTTCAAAGAGTTCCATCCACCTTTTCTAAGGCCTTTCCCAACCATTCCTGCCCGTAAGAGGACTCTCTCTCACTTTCAACTCCTTGAAGCTCTCAAGGTCACCATCTCTCACCTTCTCCTTTTGTTGCTAAAGTGTAGATGTTTCACCTCCCTAACCAGATTCTACTGTACTTAGAGGGAGGAATGTTCTTTAGACTTCTCTGGAGAGCATGGTAAGTATTAACGCATATTTATAGATTGATCCAAACAACAATGTGGATGAGATCATTGCCAAATGGAAAAGTAGGTAAGTAAAAAACAACGTAGACTATATGAAAGGGGAAAAAATATTGCAGTATTAGTTTAAAAAAGGGCAGAAAACCAGTCCCACCCTCTATGTTTCTTGACCTTTCTGAATGGCCCCAAATTGAAATAACAATACTAACAGACTTCATAGGCTGTCATGAGGATTAAATGAGTTCATGTTTGTAAACTGTTTAGAACACGTGACAGGCAGGCAGCAAACTGCCACACAGGCATTTGTTACATGAACATGAAATACCATCCCAATACCCAAACCTACCCTAGTCCTGCTCAATAAAGGTTGAACTCAACCACGGTCTTTGTTTTCAGACATCTAAATCAGCATGGAGGCGCTGCCAGGGTTGGTGGGTGACAGCGCCTTCCAGAAAGAGCAGCTCCAGGAAACACAGTGAGCTCCACGTTCCAGTGCAAGGGCTCTGGAAGTTCCCAGGTTCCGCCACAAACTCGGCTGGAGCGCTCCCTGGATAGGGACATGTGGCTTTTCGGGTTAGCCCGAGGAAGAGCGGCTGCGGAGCGCCCTGGCGCCCGCCGGTGGCGGCTGCGCCGCGAGGGGACAGCTTGGAGCCCCGCCCCCGCCTCGCCGCCCGCCTGGAGCCGGCGCGGAAAGTTACTGCGTGCTAACGTGGCAGGAACCGTGGAGCGCCCGGGGCTGCCAAGTGCTGAAATCCTGGGCTGCGTTTCTTATGCTCACAGGCAAGGCTCTTCTGAGAGTCTAGTCTATACACGTCTCCGGCACATAACTGTATTCTTTTAAGCAGTTACTGTATTTTGGAGCAGAAGGAGGAGAAGAGAGTGTGAGGGAGTGGCCGGAAGGCAGGAGCCAAGATCCCCTGTTTTTTTTTTTTTTTTTTTTTTTTCTGCCTGCCCCAAGATGTTCCTAAAATGGATGTATAATCTTACCTCCTGTATTGTGTACCGCTGAATTTTCAGCATATAGATTTAAAGAAACAATCTAACTCTTTATCAAGTTCAACTAACCTGAGGCTTCCATTCTGTCTATGTGATCATTCTTCTTTTTTTTTTAATTGGGATATAGTTGCTTTACAATGTTGTGTTAGCTCCTGCTGTACAATGAAGGTGATCAGATATATGTATACATATATGTCCTCCCTCTTGGACCTCCTCCACCCTCTATCCCACTGGGCATACACCCTGAGAAAACCATAATTCAAAAAGACACAGGAACCCCCAGTGTTCACTGCAGTGCTATTTACAACAGCCAGGACATACAAGTTGCTCATACATTTTTTTAACAAACATTTCCTAAGCACCGGCGATCTGTCAGTTACGCAAGGGGCCCTGGGAACCCTGAGAAGCTCACAGTCCGGTGTGGACAGACAGTATAAATGGTAGCTCTGTGTTAGAAGGGCTATCTCTGCACGGAGAGCTGACGGGCAGAGATGGTTTTTTTCTGCCAGATGGGAGAGAAGACACAAAGGCTTTCAGGGGAGCCTTGTTAGAGCTGGGGCTTTGAAGAATGACTCTGGCGAGAAGGTCACCAGGTGAACAAGTGGCCTAATTAGGCTGTGATATACATTTATCATCTTTGTCCCATACCTGCTTTTTCAAGGGAAGCTTTAAAAATACAAAAACTGGATTGGAGGTTGGAGGAAAGTCTTGTATCAACATTACATTCTCTGATTATGATCATTGTACTGTGGTCACAGAAGAGAGAGACCATATTCCTAGGAAATCCACACTGAGAGAGTAAAGGGAAATTTCTTCCTCCCCATCTCTCTCTCTCTCTCTCTCTCTCTCTATATATATATATATATATATATATATGTAATATATATACACACATATAGATGCATAATATATATGTATATATACACATATCCACACATTTGTGTATGGTGAGGGGCAGAGAGAGACCGAGAATGAGACTGATAAAGCAAATAGGACAAAATATTAACAACTGATAAATCTGGATAAAGAGCACTTGTGCTATACTTGCAAATTTCTATAAATTTGAAATTACAGCAATACAAAAAGCTAAAAAAAAAATGTAAAGTACAAAACATACTCAATTTGTTTGAAAACTACCAGAATGATAATGTCTTTCATTACCATCATTCTGAAAGGCAATAATCAGAACACCTAGGCCAGATGGATGCAGCGAGCCACCTAGGCTTGGGGAACTCTGAGGAGTGCAGCATCTTCTGTGGTTCCCTCTTCACTCCCCCACCCTGTTCTTTTTTTAGAATTGATGTATAGTTGATGTGCAATATTCCCACTCTATTCTTTTTTCTTAAAACCTTTGAGACTTGAAGGGTGAGAGGGTCAGGACAGTGGTGAAGCCCATAGCAGGTGTGGTCTGCTGAGGGTCTTGAAGGAAAGGGCCTAAAAGATGCTGCCTGTTCCTCTGCAGTGGAACCCCCCCTCCCCCAGGAACCTAAAGGAAATAGTGCCACCAGGAGTGGGCAATCAGATTAGTAAGGGTTTGTGATCTATCAAACAATTTTTTCTATACTTGTTTTCAATATATTTTAAAAACCAGAAAGCAAAATTTTATAATTATATAAATGCCAGCAGCATCAGCAGCTGACTTATACCAGAAGCAGACTATATTCTAGGCACTTTGCTAACTACTTAATATGGATATTTCATTGGTTCTCCATAATAGCTCCATGAGGTGGGTACTGAACTAAGGCCCAGCTACTCAAACAGTGGAATTGGATATATAAGCACAAGTGGCCAGGCTCCAGTGCCTGGGCTCTTGCCCACAATTTTATACTCTCAAGGTTCTAGTTACTAGTTCATGTGCATGTAGACTCAGAATTTCAGAGGACATGGAGAGGGGATGAAAGCAGTATGCTTGGTTGGGGCAGTGGGACTGCAGTAATGTTTACTTTCATTTCATTCTTCAGTGTTATTTGTATATAATTTAAAAAAATCAACCCTATGCATGGATAATTCCTGATCTGGTAGATGTAGTTTGGTATATGTGTGTCTAACACTGAATCTCTGTCACTAAATAAATTACAGCTTCTCTGTGCCTTGGTTTCTGTATCTGAAATATGAGATGCTATTTGCTAACATTTTCTCACTAAGATACTTGCTCTGTGGTTGATATTCTGTGCGTAATATGTGTAGAATATGGAGACTGTGGAGACTATGGGGTAGGGAAAATGTAGGGAGGAGTGGGGTGGAGTGAGGCAAATATCTATGAAGATAGTTACTTACTGGTGGGATCAGATATGCATGAAGCAGCACTGGGCTTTCTGACAGTCCAACATGGGATGAAAACATCAGATCCAAATTAGACCTTCCCCTCCGCTTATGTGCCTCCCTTTTTTTCCACCCTCTGCCCTGTCTCCCTTCTTCCTTTCTTTTCCTGGGCCAATGGAAGTTGTGTTCTGTTGTATTTACATTTTCTCAGATAGAAAAGATGAGCAGAGACTCAGACCTTTGAGAATGTGAGTGGCCTGAAGGCCTAAGCACATGTCTGCTTGCATCCAGGAACTCACTCCTGGATATCATTTAACTCATTTACCACATGCATGGAAGAGACATTTTTCTATTTGTTGCTTATACACAGACAGTCCACTGGAAAAGCATCTAGAAAAAGGTAAAAAAAAAAAAAAGAAAAGAAAAGAAAAATGAGAGCAACCAAAGTTATTTGCTGCTATGGTAGAAACTATGCTGATCCATTTGCATTCTCTTCCAGGTCACCTTTCAAACAATCTGGCTAGAAAGCAGGGTTTTCATTTCTCTGCATTATCCATCTAGGTTCAAAGATGCTTTTGAGAGAGCCAAGGGAATGATGATTTACTGTTGTCAGGTACTTTGAGATCTCAGACAAAGAAACTCTGTAAATACTGCGAATTACTGGGCATTACTGGCCCCAGTATCCATCCCCTCAGTATTATCAGGGCTTTGGAAAAATTAATGAAGAAATGGGTCCTGACATACTGGCAGCAGTAATCGCTTCTGCAAAGATTAAGGGACCCTCTGCATTGAGGACTGTGGTACTCAGTGAAAATACTCACCCAAGAATTACCTTTTTTTTTTTTTTTTTTTTTGCAAATGGAAACCACCAAAGATGAAAACCTATTGCAATATGAAAAAGCAGGAATCAAAGCTTTTAAAATCAAACAAGGGAGAAGGCAAGGCTTTGTGTCATGTACATATCTGTACAGGAGCAGAGAGGAGAGAGACATTCAGAGGGACAGACTGGCCTTCAGGAAAAAAAAAAAGCTGGGCAAAAGGCTTTTGCTCATATGTTTATATTTGCTACAAAACCAGATCCTTAAAAAAAACAAAAAAACAAAAAACCATATGCATTCTGGTTGGTAAGGGTGTAGGGCAATAGGCAGTCATATACATTCTTGGTGGGCATGTAAACTGGTAAAATCTCTATGGAGGATCCCTTGGCAGTATTCACTGACATTACACATTCATCTTTCCCATTTTCTTAACAACTCCACATCCATGGATTTATCAAGTACATCTATTTGCATATATACAAAATGGCATATTCTTGAAGCTATTCGCAGCAGTGCTGTTTGTATCAGTCAAGTCTGAAACAACTTAAAAGTTGATTAGTAAAGGATTAGGTAACTTTTGGTATATCCATAAATGGAGTATTACCCAGTCATTAAAAAGAATAATGCAGTTCTGTATGGACTCTACAGAATTAGCTCTAAAGATGTAGTGTTCATTGACCTAGTGGTCCAATAGTTAAGACACTGTGCTCCCAATGCAGGGGACACAGGTTTGATCTCTGGTCTGGGAACTAGATCCTGTGTGCTGAAACTAAGAACTTGCATGCTACAACTAAAACCCAGTACAGACAATTAAAAACAAAACATATATATATAGTGTTAATTGAGAAGAACCAGTATGTAGAACAGTGTATGTTTGTGTGTGTATAAATATATTTGAATACATATGTTTGGGTTTGTCATGCTCATATATTCATAGAATGGATTGTTTCTAACAGATTGCATAAGAAACTGATAGCTGGCTAAAAGATAGGGCTTACCTCTGCTTGAAGGGCTTCCCAGGTGGTGCTAGTGGTAAAGAACCCACCTGCCAATGCAAGAGATGTAAGGGACATGGGTTTGATCCCTGGGTCAGGAAGTTCCCCTAGAGTAAGAAATGGCCACCCACTCCCCTATTTTTGCAATCCCATGCACAGAGGAGCCTGGTGGGCTATGTTTCAAAGGGTCGCAAAGATTCAGACACAACCAAAGTGACCAAGCATGAACACACCTCTGCTTTACATGCTTTCAAATATTGTATCATGTACCCTTTCAAAACAATTAAATAAACAGTGTTAATGTGTGTGAAACCACTGATTAAATGACAAAGTAAAAAGATGAACCTTTTACCATTTTCTGGGGGTAGGGCTGGGTAAGATGTATTTTCAGAGCTCTCTCAACACCTTACTTCCCTGGTTACCCACAGCTCAATTCAGGTGGGTCAGCCTTGGAACAAAGACACACTAGGCTAGGGGATGCTCATCTCAAGGCTGCAGGTGGAGTAATAAGATTTCTGTTCTCCTGAGAATCTAATAAGAACAATAAAATAATAATGATCTCAAAAAGAAATATGGAACACTTAGGTGCCAAGCATTGTGCTAGGAGCTTTGTGCAGATAACGTTGCTTCAATCCCACCACAAACCATGATGCTGTCAGTGGAATTCCCTCCACTTTACAGGTCATTGTAGAGGTCCTTGGTACCATGGAGCCAGGGGGCCCTTGCAAATGGAAAATCTGCCGCTGCTCCAGTCTCACTGCCCTGGGCAGCGCAGCATCTCTCAGGGCCGTGGCTCCTGCCTGTCTGCTGGCTTCTCTTCTCTGACACCAGTTGGTTTGTTCACTATCTACTGGGTTCACTCACTCATCTTGCTTTCTCGAGTCCTTTGAGCATGGTCCTTCGACACGCTTCTCCACCCCCAGTTCTCCTCTGTGCTTCAGCTGCCTCCTGACTGCCTCCTCTTCTTGGACCACCTGTTCTGGTCTCATGAGAGACGACTTGAGAAGCCATCCCCACTGGGGGTCAGCCACCTCCAGACTCGAGGGTGGGCTGTCCCAGGCCAGGTTCCCATTCGGCTTCATTTCCCTGTGGCTGAGGGCTTGGGGATCAGCCTTTTCTTTCCCTCAGCAAATCTTTTTCTGAGAACTGACCTCGCACCAGCCACAGGGACACTGGGGGTGCGGCACCAACAAAGCACAAAGCCCTTGCTCTCCGTGGACTCACCCTGTGTCTCCTGGACCTGCAGTCATGGGGGTGGCAGACACTCTGGCCTGGCCAGTTAGGGGATAATAACCATGCCTGACCACTGAGCTCTTGTCTCAGTCCTTATGTTACAGCTCCTGTGCTTCTCTGCACTCTTGTCTTTTCCTGGCTTCCTATCCACCTCCCGAAACTTGGTCCCGTGAACTTCAAAGTCCAAGATGACCAAGCAGATGGCCAGCACAGTTGGGTGGAGAGTAATGGGAGGGAATTCTGCGGGACAATAATGCTCAAGCCTGAGCCCCCAATAATGAGGTTACCAACGGTTCTACCAAAACTGGTCAGCAAACACCCAAGTGGTGCTCTTTGCTTTTCTTCCTTGTTTCTCTTCTGTTGATGCCAAACTGCCTGAGAGGATTCCGTGCTGACCTTTCCAGGCTGTCTTCTACATTCTTCAAACTCCAAAAATCCTTCAAAACCCAGCTCCAGGCATTTCCCTCCTCAGTGAATCAGTCCTTAAATTCTTAGTGACAATCATGGCTGCATTTGGGCTACTTCTGTATTCGGTACATAATTTCATTATTACTCTTATTGTGCTATATTGCAAGTGTCTATTTAAAAGTGTGTTGTCTTGACTCTAGTGTAAACTCACAGAAGACAGGTTCCATGTCTTGATTATTTATTTTGAATTTAAATAAACTATTTTAGAAGAATCTTAGATTTATAAAAAAGATACAAAGATAATACAGAGAGTTTTTCTATACCCCTTGCCTGGTTTCCCCTATCGTTAATATCTGGCTTTATGATGGTATATTTACTAAAACTAAGGAATCAACAATAGGTTGTTACTATTTTTTTTAATGTTTTTTACTTATTTATATTTATTTATTTGGCTGTGTTCGGTCTTAGTTGCAGCATGCAGGATCTTTGATCTTCATTGAAGCATGCAGGATATTTAGTTGTAGCATGCAAACTCTTAGTGGTGGCATGTGGGATCTAGTTTCCTGACCAGGGATGGAACCTGAGACCCCAGCATTGGGAGCACAGAGTCTTAGCCACTGGAGCACCAGGGAAGTTCCTGGGTTGTTGCTAATAGCTGATTTTCATAGTTTATTCAGATTTTACTAGTTTCTCCCCCAGTGACCTTTCCTGTTCTAGATGCCATCCAAGCACATCACATTTAGTCGTCTCCTTAGCCTCTTCTGGTCTGTGACAGTTTCTTGAACTTTTCTTGTTTTTGATGACCTTGACAATTTAAAAAAACTATTTATTTGGTTGTGCTGGGTCTTCACTGCCTCGTGGCCTTTTTTCTAGTTACAGTGAGCGGGAGCTACTCTCTCGGCGAGGTACACCAGCTTCTCATTGTGGTTGCCTCTTTTCTCGCAGAGCACAGGCTCTAGAGCATTTGGGTTTCAGTACCTGCAGCACATTGACTGGCTCTGTAGTTGTGGCTCCCCAGCTCTCGAGCACAAGTTCAGCACTTGTGGCGCAAGGGCTTAGTTACCCTGAGGCTGTGGGATCTTCCCGGCCCAGGGACCAAACCTGTCTCCTGCATTGACAGGTGGATTCTTTACCGCCGAGCCACCAGGGAAGCCCTGACTTTGACCATTTTGAGGCATATTGATCATGTGTGTTATAGAATGTTGTTCAATTTGGGGTTTTGTAATGTTTTCCTTGGAGAAGGCAATGGCATCCCACTCCAGTATTCTTGCCTGGAAAGTCCCATGGATGGAGGAGCCTGGTGGGCTGCAGTCCATGGGGTCGCGAAGAGTCAGACATGACTGAGCGACTTCACTTTCACTTTTCACTTTTATGCATTGGAGAAGGAAATGGCAACCCACTCCAGCGTTCTTGCCTGGAGAATCCCAGGGATGGGGTCACACAGAGTCGGACACGACTGAAGTGACCTAGCGGTAGTAGCAATGTTTTCCTCATGGTTAGACTGCGGTTTCTTTATTTCTAAGCAAAATATCTAGAATATATCACCTACAACAGACCAGGCTTTTGACTTCATGGTGAATGAACTGACTGGAATTCAGCTGTTTCCTTAGCACGGTACCTATAAATGGAATCTTGATCAATGCTCTTGGAGAGATGAAGTATGGAAGCCAAGTCTTGCCAAGATCCCCCACACAGTTCAGTTACAAAAGATAGCATGTGTTGAAGAAGGAGAGCCGCAGAGAATTACCTGCGGCAGCTCAGCCTGAGTGGGTGAAGCCAGCAACATCTCTGAAAGAAGGGACTGGAAAAGCAGGCAGGATTTAGAGAGGCCCTTTTCAGTTCTCAAACACGCCCTAGCTCCCCCCTGCCTTATGGTCAGCTTACCTGCTGAGCCCAAGGTCTGGAAGACATTGCCAACCCCTCTCCTCTCACGGCTGGCTTCTCACTGCAGACCACATGATCAAAGATATGCTCCAAGTCTGTGAGCTGCAACTACGGAAGCCCGGGCACCTAGAGCCCAAGCTCCTTCCTCAACAAGAGAAGCCACCACAATGAAGAGCAGCCCCTGCTCACCGCAACCAGAGAAAGCCTGCGCAAAACAGCGAAGACCCGGTGCAGCCAAAAACAAACCAATAAATAACAATTTAAAAATAGGCTTCACCAATCTCTCTCAGCAATTGTTTTCTTCACAGCTTTTGCATAAAGTATGATTATTCCTTTACTGTCCGTCTCTCTCGCTGCACTCTAAGCTCCTTGAGGACAAGACTGCATTTTTTAATTCCCTCTGGCAGAGCACATGACCCACAGAGAGAAGCACTCAACTTATCTCGCTGAATCGATAAAGGGTTGATGTTGGATGAGTCAGTCAAGACATGAGACAGTGAGAAAATCCATGAGCCCTGAGAGGCCCTGGGATGGAGCAATACCTGGGTAGGCAGTGGGATGCTGCCAGCTCATGAGACTGATCACAGTGGTGTCAGGTGATCCTGAAGGGGTGGCATAATTTGGGCAAATGCCAGCAGTGTAATAGGTGTGGGCTGCAAAGAGGTAGAGGCCATCCAGTGATTTTCCATCTTGGGAAGGCCAAGAAGATTTCACAGTGAAAAAGTGGAAAGTCAGGAAAAACTGGGGTCAAGCGGGGCTGGGGGCTATGGGAACGTATGTCCAAGTTGAGAATGCACCCCACCAATGAGAATAACACAGAAGTTCCTGGAAGGCGAATGGAGTGCCTGGTTTAACTGCTCTGGTGTTGGCATAAATCCAAGGAGCCCAAAGGGAAAAACAGGGGACTCACATCAATGCTCCCTAGTGAGAAATATAAAATGGAAGATGAAGACTTGTGATTTTTGCTCTAGGATTTAGTGTTAATAAAGAACAGCCATCTGTGGAAGCATGAGGAAATCAGTGAGCATCTGGACTCAGGACGGAAAGGATTTCATTGAAATCTTGGATAATTTCCACCATGTTGTCTACATGGTTACAAAGGACAGAATTGGAATATATGCTGATTACCCTGAAAAGTATACACGTCCCCATATGAGTTCAATTTTCAAATGCTGACCAAAGGGCAGTGTTTCATAGATTCTGACTGGAACAAGCCCAGTGGGAAAGGGACTAGAAAGTATATGGCAAAGAGACTCTGAGTCCACAGTATGATTTAGAAACTAAAGCAGTATGTGTCATCTCTGTGTACCTATATAAATAATTACAATGGTTGAACTCTGCCTATTTCTCATCCAACCCAAGTAACAGCCCTGAAAAAGAAAGATAACGATGATCTGTGTGTTTGGAAGTCCAGAGGGACTGTTGGTGACAGAGCTCATGGGGTCCCTGGGAGGACCAAGAACACAACCAATCTCCCTCTGACAAGGTAGGAGTGGGCAGAGGAAGGCATGAAGAGTGGCTGCACTTCTCCATCTGAAGGTCAGAACACGAGATCAATCAACGTGTCTTTGCCATTTTAAATCGACAGCCTTCGAACCCCCAGAAGGTAAGCAGATGAGTCCTGTTCACTGACTTGTAGGAATTTCTCCTCTCCTCTGTACCACCTTAGATCAGGGGTAGAAAGGAATGCAAGTGTTAACTGCTGCAATGCCTTCATTTGAGAAGGAGAGAAACTAATGTCCAGAGGACAACATGACCTGCCCAGACTCACCTGGTAGATGGCTTTGGGTCCCAGGATGGGACCATCTAATTCACCTTTCCTATCCCAATCCTCAGCAACCCACCTGGAGACTGACCAGAAAACTGCCTCTGATTCTACATTTTGGGTTTCACTTTCCATTCATTTGAATATATTCAAATATAGCAAACACTGTTCACTATATAGGTCCCCCCCCACCGCCCCCTGCCGCCCCCCATACGTTACTTCTACAGCAGCCTTGAGGTGGCCAGGGGCAAAAAAACAAAACAAAGCACTCTTCACATTCACATTCGTTTAAATGAGACTCTTGCTTTCCCACCAATCTCCAGCTTGTATCAATTCATTTCCCTATCAGAAAATAGGCGTCGACTTTGCAGATGGAAAGTAAATTTCCCTGCAGATATTACCAGGCAGGTTACTAGCACTACTGGACAGTTTTATTTTTACTTTTGTTTCAAGGTAAGGTGGGGAACTCCACATTTGCCAGGTAGTTTGGTGAAAAAAGGTAGAGTTCAATTCTTTTAATTTTATTTTTTAACTGTAGTTGATTTACAATGTTGTGTTAATTGCAGGCATACAGCTCAGTAATTCATATATATATATATATTCAGATATATATGTGATTCAGATATACATATATAAATATGTAAGTATATTTATTTCTTTTTCAGATATATATATATATATATATATATATATATATATATTTGTTTTTCAGATTCTTTTCCCTTACAGGTTGTTACAAAATACTGAGTAAAATTCTGTATGCTATATAGTAGGTCCTTGTTGGTTATGTATTTTATATACTGTAATATGTATATGTTAACCCCAAATTCCTAACTTATCCTTCTCTCCCCTTTCCCCTTTGCTAATTATAAGGGTGTTTTCTATGTCTATGGGTCTATTTTTGTTTTGCATATTAGTTTACTGGTATCCTTTTTTTTTTTTTAAGATTCCCCATGTAAGTGATATCTTACGTTATTTGTCTTTCTCTGTCTGACTTAGTACACTTAGTATGATAATCTCTGGGTTATCCATGTTGCTGCAAATGACATTATTTCCAAAGGTAGTGTTTCTAACTTTGTATCAGTGTTAGCATCAGAGGGCAAGACAAGAAACAAAGAACAAGTTATGTCGGCTGTGTGCTGAATGGAAGAGCACCTTGCAGGATCCTGGCTTTCTGCTTCTCTTGCCACATACAAACTTTCAGATCCTGAAACATTACGTGGGTTGAAGGGAGTTGCTTTGCAGCACCTGAACTGTCAACACGGAGGTGGGTAGCTGAGATGACTTGGCAGGACCTGCCTGTAAACATCGGTTATCAGCTCATTCGCAAGGTAAGCCAATTGGCGGCAAGTTAATGTGTTTTACGCTCCTCTGCATTAAATTGAAGGTTGTTGTGTTTTATAAAAAACCCAGTCATCTAAATATTTCACATTTAGATAGGAAAACTAGACAACATAAAGACAACCGTAAGATTATGTCATTAGTAACCACTTAGATGTATTTCATTAATAGTCATTTATAGGTATGGGCTACTTAAAGTCAGATTTCACTTCCTATGTATTTTCAAAAGGGTCAGATAGTATTGGGTGTGGGGTTTCCAGACAAACACAGAATGTTCAGTTAGACTTGAATCAAAATAAATTTGAATAAATTTTTAATGTAAGTATGTTCCAAACACTGCATAGGACAGACTTTTATTCATCAACACTGGGTCCATTGCTTAACCAGTTTATTGATTATTCAGATAATTTTTGCCTCTGCTTTCTCCTTTTTTGGCCTTTCAGTGGCTTAATTTTAGGAACCCCATTAGAGGGTGGAGAGAAATACACAATTCAAGCACATTGGGTGTCCTACTTACCATCAGCTGAGGCTCATGGTTTAGTAGGGGAGGAATTTGATACTTCGGATTGAAAATGGTGATTATCTGCATTCTCCCCATTACCATATAGACAGAATTAGTCACAGACTGATGTTTTCCAGAGTTTGGATTTTGCAGAGCAGTAAAATGTAAAAAGAAAAGGAAATTGTGAAATTGTGAGAAGATCAATATATGGTTGCCAAGTTTAACTTTGATCAAATAAGAATGTTAAAAATACCACAACTGCCATCTTCAATGATCATTAATTCATAAAAGAAAATAACATTTGGATATTTCCAAAGTAGGAAAGATGCACTCTTAGAAGAATAAAAGTTCTTAAATTTGGCAGGCTTCCGATGAACCCATCCTTAGTTTTGTGGAAACTTTGTCGCAGTGTGGTACCAGGTATGCCATAGGAGCATAAAACCTGCAGGGATACTGCACATCATACAGATTTGGGCTAATGGGGGTAATCACAGAACAACTTTTAGTAAAGGAAAGAAAAGGTGAACACAGTCAGTTTGGATTTCGATGACCTTAAATTAATAGCTAATTTAAAATTTAATTTCTGAGAAGCATCTTATTTGTATGGGAGTCTGTTGTAACTTTTCTCAAACCAGGAAGCATTTTCTCAAATTAAAAGGTATAGAAAATCCTTTTCTAAATTTCCTTTGGAGCATAGCACACTGTATGTGCTCTTCCATTCTCTTTCTCTCTAAAATGAATGCTTCAGGAAATGGATAATATGACATTGAACTTCAACAGCTTCCCTTCCTAAGAGAGTTCAGAGGTCTTTGAAACCACAGGTAATGAAGCCTCCTGGCTCCCGTGAGCTAGCAGAGTGGTGACCCTGGCTGAGAAGAGTTGGCCCAAAGGCAGGTGTAGTTGGTAGCAGTGCTGGGAGACGGAGTCCCCAAGTTCAGAGTTTCCATCACCCTTCCCATTTTACACAAAGGAAAGGGATGGTATGAACATGGAGAATTGCCTGAAATTGCTGAGTAATTAGTAGAAACCATTAATTGCCCAATCCAAGTCTTGTGGGTAATTTTTTTCTGTCCTTCTTCTGCCTGAGAAACACATATGAAGACTTCTTGCCACAGGAACTTTTCTTTAAATAGGACTGAAATTCAGTTTTATAAGCCACAGAGATCCAAAGTATTATTTACCAATGATCTTCAGATATTCTTTCCTTCTCCCCATGGCTAGAAAGTTGGAAACTTTTTAGGGTCTCTTGGAGTCAAAGTAGTAGGCACTGAACTCACAACACACACACACTGAAATATACATTAGCATATGTTTAAAAATATGAAGAATACCCCCAACTTTTAAAATATTTTGATGCACTTTTATTTTCCTAGTTATAGGGTTATTTGGTGTCTTTTGATTCTACATATCCACTTGATAAAGTTGGTATTATCTTAAAAATATTTCCCACTTTATAACTATCCATAGCTTTATTTTAAAACATATACTACAAATCACATGAAAAATATTTTTACCCCTCATTTTAACAAAAGATAATCTCTGCTGTAGGGCAGTGGGATTGAGGGCCTTTTATACATTCTATTTTCCTGTGATGATGGCACTTTCATAAGTAAAATAATTGTTTATTACTTTCACATTAAGTAAAAACCAAAGATAAAAAACACATGCACTTCTATCGAAACCAATTTCAATCTGAATTTTAAGTATCACCTCATAATTGAAAGTGAAATTCGCTCAGTTGTATCCGACTCTTTGCAACCCCATGGACTATACAGTCCCCGGAATTCTCTAGGCCAGAATACTTCTCCAGTGGATCTTCCCGATCCAGGAATTGAACCAGGGTCTCCTGCATTGCAGGGGCTTCTTTACCAGCTGAGCTATCAGGGAAGCCCACACTTAAGCTTACCCCGTTAACCACGGTCTTCTTCCTGGCCTACCTGAGAAACTCAACACCCCTTCTGCATTTGAGACTTTGTCTTTCTGAGAGAAATGCACCCAGCTTTTTTTTTTTAGCCTCTCAATCTCAGCTCTTCTGCAATTACTGTAGCGCAGGCATTTTCCTCCCAGCCCTTTTCCACATCAGCTTGTTTTCATTCCCCTCTTTGTTATTTGCCTTACTAATTCTGACATGATGACTTCTTTCAGGCTCAGCCAAATAGAAGTGCGAGATTTTGGCTTGGATTCCACACTGATGTTTCACAGAAAGTCAGCTCTGGTTCCAGGTACTTGATAAACATCTAACTTCTTGCTGTTTCTAAGCGATGATCATTTTGGTTAGCAAGTGCACAGCTCTTCAGACATCGTTCCCTCCTACACAACAAGTGAGCTAATGAAACCCATGGAGTGTGGCCGGCTCTCTGCTTCTTTTGAATGTTTTCTGTCACCTGGGCCAAGCTGCTGCGGCTGGGACTCTGCACAAGGGGGCTGCCTCAGGGCAGGTGGAGGGGTTCAAATAACCGTGGCCCTCACGTTGCAATGTAAGGAGAGCTATTACTTTACACCCTTCCCATGTATTTCTCTTCCTAACCACCAAGTGTGAGGATAATGTGCTATTTTTATTTATTCTCAGGGGAGTGAATATGAAATCTTAGGGTGATGGTGGCATATGGCTGAACTGTGTTTTTTTTTAATATCATATTTTTTTAACAAATGAACTCTGTGTGTGTGTGTGTGTGTGTGTGTGTTGGCTGTGTTGAGTCTTCACTGTATTGCTTCTCTAGTTGTGGCATGTGGGCTTAGCTGCCCTGCGCTACGTGGGATCTTAGCTCCCCGACCAGGATCGAACCTGCATTCCCTGCAATGGAAGGTGGTGAATCATGTCTTTTAGTCCTGACTCAAATAAATTAGATGTTTTGGTGGTTGTTGTTGTTGGCAAGAGAGGAAAAAAGAGAGCTTTGAATCCAAAGAAAATTAGATGAAAAAGCTAGATTTTCCTAATTCCTGGGTTCTAGATATAAAGAAAACACAGCCGCAATGAATAATATAATCAAACTGGAGGAAGTTGTAATCACTGACATTTTTTTCCTGGCCAGACACCCCAAATCTGTGTACTTAGATTTTAATTACATTTGTCCCTATCCATTTAAAATATGCTTTCTGCAATCAGAATACAACAACAAGATTTAAAGGGAAAAGAACCAGCTAAACAGCTTTCCAAAAACATCTAAGGCTTCTTGGACAGTGATACTTTCATTCAGGGATGCTGTGTGGTCTCATAGAAATGGATCAGAGACTTGGCCCTCCATTTCCTCAGAAAGAAACATGCTTAAAATTGTTAGAGTAAATGAGATGGACAAAGTACAATCTGCGTTTTGCTTTTAATTTCAACTAAAAAAAAAAAACAACAAAACCCAACTCACTTTGAACTTGTCCGGAGAAAAATACTGAGCCTGTTTATCTCCCTTCCTCTGCCCAAATCAACTCTGGTATGACTGAGTGCCTTTTCAGTTCCTTCATTTTCAGATCTGGCTCTCGCTGTGATTGTAATGCTGTTAATAGCGATAGTGATCACAGGGTTTATCACTTTAAGAGTCACCATTTTAAAACACCAAAATAAAATTTTTTAGGTTCAACGTTCCCTCTGCCTGTTTCTCAAATGAACTCCCCGGTGAAGCATGTTTATGCGTATTTAGAAATGGTCTACCAGGTGGGCAGAGAAGTTCACCCAGGTCCTTACAGAGACCACTCCTTTTCACTGTGCAGGAAATCTGTGTTTTATTCCTTTCAAGTCTCTCTTCTCAGACTGGAAACGAGAGATGGAAACTACTCCATCTCGCCACTCTTGGAAAGGTGTTGGGGGTGGTGGTGGTGGTGTCTTGCTCATATTCCCTGGCTTTTATTTAGATCAAGTGTGGGTGAAAGAGAAGAGGAAACTAAACCTTGAGGAAGGAGAAGAAGGGAAAGTAGCCACCTTACAAATCACCTAGCAATCTGCCCTTTGGAGGAAACTGACTCACGATAGCTAGAGTACCTTTACGGATCTGAAGTATCCAGTGGTCTCTACTCTCAAGCAGAACACAATCTAAGATTGCTGAAGAAAGATGCCTACCATCAATTCTTTTAAAAATTATTATGATAATTTACAGAGGAAGAAAATAATTATTTTTCCTCTACCCACCTTCGTTCATGTCTGGGGTTCTGCAAATTAGAATGATAAAAGATGAATGAGAGAAAAACAAGTTTCTGAACTCTACACATAGGATACTCAGTGATGAGAAACTCAAAGGAATGATTCCAAGTTGAGCTTCTGTGGCATCTTGTGTGTGTGTGTGCTCAACTGCTTCAGTTGTGCCTGACTCTGTGTGACCCCATGGACTATAAACACACCATGCTCCTCTGTGGGTTCCCCAGGCAAGAATACTAGAGCAGGTTGCCATTTCCTACTCCAGGGGATCTTCCCAATCCAGGGATCAAACCCGTGTCACTTCTGTCCCCTGCATTGGCACATGGGTTCTTTACCATTCTTGCCATCTGAAAAGCATTCTAAACACTCTATGGCATCTTAGGAAAGAACAATAAATTTATAGAGAAGTGACAATGCCAAGGTGAAGGGTTTTAGATTTCCAAGGGTGGTAAACAGTAGGAAGGTAAATACATGGGGGAACCAATGGAAACTAAAGATTGTTTCAGCAAAGTTTGTTATGTAGATTCCTCTGGTGCAGTTTCTAGGCTGGTTAAGAGTCTAGAGCTGCCTCTGGTGGTTAAGAATCAGCCTGTTCTTCCTGGTAGTAATGGGGAGGTCACAGGGCTTGTCTTGTGCTTGCTTTTTCTCAGTTGTTTTCAGTTCAAAATAAGTTCTTTTCCTTAAGCAAGTTTTGGGTAGCATACTCTGAAGCCCATTCAGGTTCAATTTCTCCTTCCTAAAATTAAGACATATACATGGTAGAAAGTTTGCAATGTATACAGAAGTTTCAAAAAGCATGCACAAACATGACTAAATCTTATTAGTCACATGCAGCCACATTTAGGAATGGTTCCAGTAATTTTTCCTATGCTCTTTTTTTTTTGCTTCACATAGCTGAGCATTCCTTACACAGAATTTCACATACCATGTTTTTGTTCAATCAATCAAAAATGTTTTTCTCATGCTATTATTCATTCTTTAAATATTATTCTAACGGCAATATAATTTTCTATCATAGGAGTATATCAAAATTTACTGATAATTTTCCTAATATTAGACATCTCAGGTATACTTAAATAAATATTTTGTGTGTGTGTACAAATCTTAGCACTTCAAATTATCTCCTTAGGACAATCTACTAGAAGCAGCAAGATGGGATCAAAGAATATCATTTTTTCAGTCTCTAGTACATATTACCAGGAAGGTTATAACAATTTACATTAATACCATACATTAATGTCTTCCTAAAGCTCTGACTGCACTGATTAATGTCATTTAAAAATCTTTGCTATTTTGTCATGTCCCTATTACTTAACTTTGTCTATACACATATTCGCTGGTGAGGCTGAGAATTGTTCAGTATATAATTAGCTATTTGTATTTTCCCATCTGTGAATGATCAGCTCATAATCTTTGTCCATTTTCTCATTGATTTACTATAACACTTTATAAACCAGTTATTAGCTTTCTTTGTGTCTCAAGTTTTGAAAAAAAAAATACATCTTCTTACCAGTTTGCTTTTGCCTTCTGATTTTGTTATGATTATTTCTGAGGTACAGAAATTTTATATTTCTCTGTATTTAAATTTATTGGCCTTTTACCCTGATATTTCTTCCATTGCTTTAATGTATATAAAAACTTTACCCATCTAGACTAGATAAATATGCAGAAATAACATTCTTCTAGTTTTTTAATAAATTTTTCAAAAATAGTATTTCTTAAATCTACCTAGAACCTAATTTGTTACATGGCATGAGGAAAAATTCCTTTTTTCCTAATAAACTAACATCCTGGCACCACTTACTGTTTTCCCCACAGTTTTTATATGTATTCTCTATACACGTATTCAAGACTATTCTTAAAAATGCAAGATTGCATTTCAGGGTTTTCTACTGATTTCTTTTCTTATTCTCTTACCAGTAGTTTCTCCACCCCTAATTCTTCTTTTTTGAAATTCTTTTATCTTTTGCATTAGACTCTTTCCACTTAAAAGGTGGCCAAGATGATGCACAAAGAAGATTGTTTCAAATTACTGGAGAAAGACAATTGCTGCCTTTATAGTTTTGGGTCTTAGGTGAAAAAGATACAGTGTTAGTTCCTGCTATGACACAGAATATCAGAAAGGACTTTCTTAGTTTCTTGACAGTCATAGTAATAGTAATTTGTAGAAGAAGAATTACGCATTTTTTTATTCATCTCAAGAGAAGAAAATTTCCACTGAGGAGATTAAGACGTTTAATGTTGAAAGATCATCTCTGCTTCTAGGGCACCAGTAAAGATTTCAACCCATGTATCTGCAGAAAATTGCCAGAAACTGTCACAAAATGAAAAATGAGAGAAAGCCCGATGGTCCTGCTAGGTTTCTATAAGGTATGTGCCAAATAATTTTTTGTTTTTAAGGCTTAACAGTAAGTATCTTAGGATGACAGAGTTATAGTTGACTTTTTTCTTCTTTAATTTCATTATATTTTCATTTCCCCTCAAATTACATAATTTTTTTTCCCCTTCATAATGGTCTGTTAATTAACTTCTGAAAATACAGTACTGGAAGCCTTAGTCCCCAAAAGTGCAATAGTACCAAAAGTATATTTTATGCTTCTTTACCTCTTTCCTTAATAGACACAGCAACACTAAAACTCATCTCATTAGAACAGATTTTGTGAAAATGAGAAAGGACATTTCTAAACCAAGTGCTTTTCCTCTGAATAAGATTTAACCCAAAATGAGTTTTGGGACTGGAAGAACGTATGAAAAACTACCTCTTAAAATTTCTATATCTAAAGCTATATATCTTTTGCAGTAGCTTTTTTTTCTCCTCTTGACAACCAAGGATTGATACATCTTGCATGTTAAAAAGTAGACTATCAGTAAGCATTGACCCGCTACAATTTATTTTCCTTGTAATTTCCCTTTTTGTGATGCAATTGGTGCTCTTTTACCGTCTTAAAATTTTCCATTTTTCTTTAATGGTCTCTACTTTCCTCTTTTCTTAGTGTTTAATTGTTCTGCCTTTTCATTAGTAGATAATTCTCTCTGGTTGACCAACAGTGATGGGGGTCAGAGTCACAGACAATGTATGATATCTAGTTTTGTCTCCCTCAAGAAAACTGAAAACTGTGCTTCAGCCTAAAATTAGTCACTTTAAGCATAAGTGCTAGTCAGCCTCTATGGTGGCAATCATTTAGTTTTGTAAGCACTTCAGAATACCTGGTGTAATTTTTTTCACACACCCGCCCCTCCACCCCCCAAAGCAAGTTTATCTTTGTTCTTAAACCATAAGCTGCACTTGGTATTTCTTTTCCATGCCACATTGGAAAGAAATAAAAGTCAAGTGCCGTACATATCTCTTCAACACATAAACAATTAGGTAATAGTCCATTTCCCCCTTAAACATTTTATGCTTGTCTTCCTGTCTTAGAATCACACTTAAAAGCTATCAAAGCGCCCACAGAACCAGTATCTCTTCATTTTGGGGGCATGGGGAGTGTTGGGCATGTAAGGTGTTTGCTCTACTGTGGATGTCCACATAATTTCTTGGAACAAGGCTTCTAATGGATAACCCAGGGAGATGGATAACCCAGTATCTTCTTTCAACTCAGATACTGTCAGGGCCAATGTGCCTTTCAGGACGCTGTCTGTGAGATTCTGAACATTGTAAAAAAAAAATTGAGCTGGACAAATCCTTGCCACCACTTTTTCTGCTAAATATAGATGAGTTGTTATCGGGTTGCACAAACAACTTCCAGCTACAGCTCCTCTGGAAGAGAAGCCGGCACACGGCTTATGTCTGTGGTCGTTAAAATGCATAGAGAAGATCTCACCCTTACCTGGGTGTTGTGGGGAGAAAGGAATCTAGGTTTTGGTTAAATATGTAAGGACACACTATGGGGGAGGATGTAAAGCAAATGATGGTATTGGCTTAAAACTTCATTAAACAGTGATAACTTGGAAGAAAAGATGTACAGAAGGAGTGCTTCCCCTGGAATCTGTGTTCAAGTTCCTCCTCTAATACTGCTTTGCAAGCCATGTGGGAAAAGGGGAAAGTTATGAAATAAAAGTTATGAAATATGGTGTCAGATGGTCCTGAGTTTAAATCTTGGCTTAATCTAAACTTTTGTTTGATTTTGAGGTACTTAACTTCTCTGAGCTTCAGAGTCCTAATACATAAAATACCAGGTAAAATAATATCTCATGGTCTTACTAGGATTAACATTAGGGTTAAAGTACAAGACATATGTAAAACAGATGCCTAGCAGGAAGGGGCTGTATAGAACAGGGAGCTCCCCTCCGTGCTCTGTGATGACCTAGAGGGCTTCGATGCTGGGGGGAAGGTGGTGGAGACGCTTAAGAGGGAGCAGCTATAGGTATAATATAGCTGATTCACTTTGTTGTGCAGCAGAAATGAGCACAACATTGTAAAGCAATTATACACCAATAACTTGTTTTAAAAATTAGATGGTACTACTGATTGCTTAACTTCTGTTGGTGCCTGTCTCCTTATCCCAATTGAGGCAAATAATTTAAGCTTCCCTGAAAAGAAAAAAAAAAACTTGTTTTTCTCTTATCAAATCCTACTGCTTCTACCTTTAAAGTATATCCAGAATTTGTCCCTTTTTTCCCAACCCCACGGCAACCAAGCTAGTACAAGTCACTCTCTCACCAAGGCCAATTATCAACAGCTTTCTATCAACTTGCTCTCTATTTCTAAACCCTGTACAATCCATCATTGCAGAACAGGCAGAGAGAACTTTCAAAAACTGCATGTTAAATCATGCCATTCTCCTACCTGAAACCCTCCAATGAGTTCTTACTGAGAATAACATCCAGACCTCATCACAGCCTTCGAGGCTCCATGAGATCTGGCCCTTTCTACCTCTTTCCTCTTTGATGTCATCTGCTATCACTTTCTTCTTTTATTAATATTTTCCAGCTCTATTGGCCTAATTTAACTCCCGAGAACACATCATATTTACTTGTACCTCAGGCCCTTTGTATGTGCTGTTTCCATAGCTTGGAAGAAGTTCCTTCCGTATTCTGTTGTGGCTGAAACCTTCTCAACAGCTAGGTCACACGTTCCCTTCTAAAATTTGTCTTCCCTGGTCAAGACTCTATCACAGCCCTATTTCATTTTGTTTTTTCATAACACTTATCACTACATGAAATTATTTTAAATTTGGCTTCTCTGATTTCCCCACTAGGGATGTAAACTTCATGAAAGAAGAAGACTATACTTTTTACCTCCAAATATGCCCAGAACACTCAGTCAGCATGTGGTGAATGAATTCTGAATAAATAGGTAAAATGGGGTAATAATATCTTCCTAAAAGTTTGTGACTGGATTTGACAGTCTTTCTGTGTCTTTCTGTTTCTAAAGAGTCTATGTTTCCTTGAACAGCAAGACAGAATCACAGAGTAATTTTAAAGAAATGTAGTTAGGAAATTGTCACATACCCAACATATAGTTATTCATATGAGGTTTACCCAGTCAAAGCATTTTGGGTATGAGCTTTAACGAAAAGTGTGGAAGGACTTATAATTTGCATGTCAAGTATTTGTATATGAAGGGATCCTCTTAAACTACTATTTAAAAGCTATGTCTCTTTCAGTAGCATTGTAGATTGTTTCCCCAACAATCCTATTTACAGTTTGCTTAGCATATCTGTAGTCCACAGATCTTGAAAAGGAATATGATTCTACAGCATGTCAAATCTGCTAAAGGAAACGGCCCAGGTGAGCACAGGCTGCACGCCTGGCATAGTTGTTCAGTTCAGGGAGTTATTCATTCCACTTCTGGGGCTGGGTTGTAAGGGGGACACTGTGCAAACTGGATTAATCCTAGGGAAGGAACTGGAAACTCTGGTAGGGGAAGAAAACAGGAAGGACTAATTGAAATGAGGCCTAACTGAACCCAAGTCTGATAGTTGTCAAATATTTGAAGGTTTCTAATGAAAAGATGCTATGCTGTACATGCCCTGGGACAAGTCTAGAACTGATGAGTAGAAGCTACTGGGAGGCAGACTTTGGTGCCATCAATGGAGGATTGATGGTCAGTCAATCCTAAAGGAAATCAACCCTGGATATGCATTGGAAGGACTGATGCTGAAGATTCAGTACTTTGGCCACCTGATGTGAAAAGCTGATTCTTTGGAAAAGACCCTGTTCTGGGAAAGACTGAGGGGAAGAGGAGAAGGGGGCGACAGAGGATGAGATGGTTGGATGGCATCACTGACTCAACGGACAGAAGTTTGAGCAAACTCAAGGAGATAGAGGACAGGAAACCCTGGCATGCTGCAGTTCATGGGGTTGCAAAGAGTTGGACACTACTTAGCCACTGAACAACAATAACCATGGAGGGACTCTCTAACAGTCAGTCTGCCCAAGGGCCTGCTTAGAAATACAGTGAACAGGTACCACCACTGGATGTTTAACTTTTAGACAGGCAGACGACTATCAGCAGTGCCTTACAAAAATTCTTCTAATTATAGATGGGCAAGTTCTCCTGGAACTCTTTTCACAAATTCCTGGCTGACTAGTTGGGCCAGATATGGTGTGATTTGCATCATATAGTGTTCTTTCTAGTATGTAATATTGAGAACATGATGAGTCTGTTATGGCTAATAATTTAGGCCCAGGAGATTTTGAATTTCAAAAGTAAAGCTAGAATCTCATAGACCCACAGTTTTACTTTCTGACCTGGAAACAAGTTACTGGCTATTTTTCCTACCCAAGAGATTTCTTATCTGGAAGGCTGAAGCAGGCGACTCCTCTTCTTGATGAACAATAGTGTGTGTTCCAAAAATAACCCTGGGTTTAGGGATAGAAGATCAGGCTGAAGGGTTGAATTAGATCGCCTTTTAATTTGCAGCTTAAGAGCTATCTGTTGGGCTTTACCTCTCTCTCCTGCCATGGTTGGGGGTGGGGGGGGTGGGGAGGGGGATGGTAATTCTAGGCAGAAGCTGACCCTCTGCCCCCATCAGGGACATCCCCCAGCCTGACCCCTCTTTTCTCCTTTCTTTCCTTCCTGGCCTTTCATTAGCAACCCCCAGGAGCCTTTGCACACTTAGCATGAAAATGAACCCATTGTATTTTTGGAACCCACAGAGGTAGCCCTGAGGGAAGTCACTCTCTAGCTTTTAGCAGCTAAACAAAAAGGTGTGAAATCATTTGCTGACTCTTCTAGAATGGGAAAAAACAAACAAACAAACAAAAAACTGAGAAGGAAGGTTCAGGACAGTGTGTGGCCACTTGGACAGAATCTTATGACATGGGCTTCTCTGAGACTTATTAGTAACCAAAGCGGCTGTGTGAATGTCTGTATGTTTCTCTCACCTTCCTGGGAAGTTACTAGAATAACATGGGAAGCCATCAGGAATTTTTTTTTTTTTCCCTTAAATGATTCATTTTGAAAACCTAGTTTCACACTGCTTTGAAAATGACTTGGGGACAGGACTAGTTTGAGAAAATTCCGTAGAGCCCTTTGCAAGGTTCCCTGTAGATGGCAGATGAGGGAGGGAGGAGAGGATGATTTTACCAAGAGTTTTAAAATATATATATTTATTTTTATTTTTGGCTGCACTGGCTCTTCAGTGCTGCATGGGCTTGCTCTAGTTGCTCTAGTTGCAGTGAGGAGAGCTACGCTATGGTTGCCGTGAGCAGTGGCTTCTCTTGCTGTGGAGCATGGGCTTTAGGGCATGTGGGCTCAGTGGTTGAAGCACATGGGTTCAGTTTCCCCGTGGCATGTGGGATTTTCCTGGAAAATGGATCGAACCGGTATCCCCTGCATTGAAAGGCAGATTTCTAACCTCTGGACCACCAGGGGAGCCCCTCATCAAGGATTTTTAAGAGTTGGGAACACCCAGTGGACAAGTATGGGAGTCTTTATCATGGGTCGGTAATGAAGTAATCACATTGCAGTGGAAAAAGACAAAGACTACCAGCAACAAAGATTTCTTGTGGAACGAGGTTTTTGCCTCTTGCTGATAACATTCCCTGGAAGCAGTATCCTGTTTTGGGGGGCTACGGGCCTCTCTTTTGGAAGAGCATCATATTTTGAAATGTCTCTTTGTTAGCAAAGGCAACTTCATTTTCAGTTGCCATCTTTGATATGGGATTTTTTTTTTTCCTTTTACAGTGATAGACTTAAAAAAAAAAAAACAACTACAAAATATCTAAAACTTACAAAAATGCAGCAACTTGGTGAATGCATATCCTTATTCCCAAGATGTCACAACTGCTAGTTGATCTCTTCTTTAAAGAAAAAAAATGCTACTGCGGTGCTTTCCTATTCCCATGCTTCTTTCTTCCTCTTTTCCTGAGAGGCAAACCCTGTGCTTCAACTGGTGTGTGTCCTTCCACCCTTGGCTCTTTTGCAGGCCTTACCAAATAACCATTTTGTTTAACAAACTTGGCCTTTGGGATATTTAGGCAGCCAGGCTTCCATGATGGGTGGACAGTACCATGCAGTGGGCAGTCAATGGGCCTGTCTTACTGTAACAGCAAAACTTCCTTGTATCCATCATTCAGGACAGAAGGACAGTACAGTCAAACACTAGGATAAGACAGACCTTTTCAAAGTACTATTTAATTGATTAATCAATTCATAGAGCAAATGTATTGACTGACCACTTATTGCCAGGGACCATGCTCTGTGTAGAGATATGGTGAGTCATAGACGATGGAAATTATAAACACTATACTTCAAACTTTCTCTTAGGAAAGGGAATGTCTTTGTTTAGGAAAAATCCACTGATAAGCCATGACCTTGACAAGGAGGGCAATAAGAACCTAGAGACAACTCCACTGAACTGAGCAGGACTGTGGAGTATAGGAGGAGAGAGGAGAAGGAAAGAAATCACGAGGGATCTCAGGGTAAGAGAGAGGCAGAGATACGGAGTGGGAAAAAGAACAAAGGGGTGAGAGAAAAGGACATGTGACAAACGGCTAAAGTGAAGAAAAAGCTACAGTGTTTCAGCTACTGGAAGGCTTCAATAACAAGCTCACTAAGGGTCAGTTTGAAGTTACCTGTGTTTCTATGAAAGAAATCTGTTGCTTGGTGCTCAGTATCTTCTCCATACCCCAGTAAAATAGATTTTTAATCAATTAAGGGGTGGATTTTATATACATATTCACATACCAGTACAGTTCAGTTCAGTCACTCAGTTGTGTCTGACTCTTTGCGA
Organism: Odocoileus virginianus; assembly: GCF_023699985.2. Classification (NCBI taxonomy): domain Eukaryota; kingdom Metazoa; phylum Chordata; class Mammalia; order Artiodactyla; family Cervidae; genus Odocoileus; species Odocoileus virginianus. Next base: position 38,510,024 of record NC_069679.1, on the reverse strand, counting down.
CCCCATGAACCGCAGCACACCAGGCCTCCCTGTCCATCACCAGCTCCCGGAGTTTACTCAAACTCATGTCCATTGAGTCGGCCATGCCATCCAGCCATCTCATCCTCTGTCGTCCCCTTCTCCTCCTGCCTTCAATCTTTCCCGGCATCAGGGTCTTTTCAGATGAGTTAGTTTTTCGCATCAGGAGGCCAAAGTATTGGAGTTTCAGCTTCAGTATCAGTCCTTTCAATGAATATTCAGGACTGATCTCCTTTAGGATGGACTGGTTGGATCTCCTTGCAGTCCAAGGGACTCTCAATAGTCTTCTCCAACACCACAGTTCAATAGCATCAATTCTTCAGTGCTCAGCATTCTTTATAGTCCAACTCTTATATCTGTACATGACTACTGGAAAAACCATAGCTTTGACTATACGGACCTTTGTTGGCAAAGTAATGTCTCTGCTTTTTAATATGCTCTCTATGTATATATATATGTGCATGTGATATATATGTGTGTGTATATACATACACAAATATGTCCACATATATGTACCTAAATGACATTGTATAAACTGAAGTGCATCAGTGAAAAGCAGAAATTCGGCACCAGAGGTGCCCATGAAAACAGCCCTGGTGCCTCCCTCTTATGCTTTCAAACCTTAGAATTTTCAGAGATCCGACAAGGTCTTGGCTTTCCATGTGGCCTAGGGAAAGTGCATCGAGAGATGTCTCAAAGGGCAGAGAGAGCTTATTTGATATCACAGTTGGGATCTGAGCTTACTATTTCAGTTTTAGACTGTAGGTAATAGGGAACATGATTTGAATCTGGAGGTGGATTCTGAAGTCATGATTTATCAAACCCCTACCATAGTTGCCCAAATGCTCTTTTCCCTTGTTTCCAACTAGCACACACCTACTCATCTTTTTAGATTCTATTTAAATATCACTTATCTGTGAAGCCTTCCCTGACCCCCAGGGAGGGACATTTTCTTCCTCTGAATTTCCATATCTCTCCACACATTATCTTTCTCTAGTGCACCATATATGACATGATATCACATACAATCGAACCTATGTACAACCAAGTAGAGCACATGATGACGCTTTTGATTCCCTACAGCCCAGCAAGACATATGGGTCATTTACAGAATAAAACCTGGTGATGTAAGTAAGAAAGGGAATCTTACAAGTGGACACACAACTTCAGAAAGAGCAGAACTCCAAGCCCCTAAAGATAGTGGTGGTACCACTCTCTCTCTTCCATCTCTTTGCTATTAGATGCCATTTGTCTTGCCCCTTGCTCCTATTTTGAATAAGAACTTATTGCTCCCAGAAGTAAAAGCAATGTAATAGTCATTTGTTTGTTTATTCCCTGAGCCAAGACCCAGGGTGACAAGGCTGGATTGCACATGGGGTGTGGGCATCAGAAACTGGGAAGTCTCACCCTGCCTGGCCTGTCTAGCTCGTATGCTTGGGCAAGTCACATAGCTCTTGTGGGCCTCCCTTTCCTCACCCTGTGGTAATGACTGGCTTCACAGGGTGGCTGCAAAGCTTAATTAAGGATTGAGAAGGAGGCAGAAAATACAAAGTGCTTCATACATGCAAAGGATTTTTCTCCCCATATTTATTTTTGGGCTCAGTAGGCTGTGGTAGGAAATGTTGATGACCTGGAAGAAGAGTCTAGCAAAAACTGTGACTACTATTCTCATCCTAAATGACTCCCTTGGTACTGGTTGGGGCATGGACCTCATACTTGTTTCTTCTATTCCAGTACATTCTGTGACCCTTACTGTTAACTTCATATGTACAGTTTGCTACCTACTAGCCTCAGTTTTCCTGACTCCAAGGACCTTCTGTATGTTTCCTTTATGCTTAGATGTATTGTTGTTGTTTAGTTGCTAAGTCATGTCCTACTCTCTGTGACCCCAAGGACTGTAGCCTGCCAGGCTCCTCTGTCCATGGGATTTCCCAGGCAAGCATACTGGAGTGGGTTGCCATTTCCTCCTCCAGCGGATCTTCTAGACACAGGAATCGAACCTGCATCTCCTGCATTGGCAGGTGGGTTCTTCACCACTGAGCCACTGGGAAGCCCCTCAGATATATTATGATGCCTTAAACTTTAATCTCAGTCCCCGCACTCTCAAACCTCTCTTAGAAACAAGGTTCAGCAATAGTACACAAGAGTTTGTGAATGAATCTGTAGGGGCTGGTCCCTGAGCCAGAAGACACAGGAGCTTGTGAAGCCTTGCACAGGTGAACCCCCAACTGTGCCTGGCTTCGTAAATGCCCACCTCTCTTCTGAGCACTTGGAGACCTCAGTAGAGTCACAGTTCCCATCGCTGCCAGAGCCTGAAGTCTCATTGCCAGTTTTTTTTTTTTTTTGCTGAACGATTGAGCAAAAGAACAACTGATCCCGAGGAAACAGTGAGAAGGCAGGAGAGACACTAAGACAAACCAAAACAATGGATTGAGTTACTGCCTTGAAAAACTTATTCCTGTTGCATGTTTTTGAGTGTTTTAATCACAGAGGCCATTGCTGTACTAGGGATATTCAAAGACCAAAACTATTGAGAAAGAGGAAAATATTCCAAAGTTATATACCCCAAACAAACTTCACATGCAGTGTTTGTTGTTGAGAAAAAAAATCAGGCCGGAAGGATAGGATAGGATAGGATAGGATAGGTTAGGATAGGATGTGTGCTCAGTTATGTCCAGCTCTCTTGCGACCCCATGGCCTGTAGCCCTCCAGGCTCCTCAATCCATGGGATTTTTCCAGGCAAGAGTACTGGAGTGGGTTGCCATTTCCTTCTCCAGGGGTCAGGCCAGAAGATGCCTGTTATTTACACAGCGCCTCCTGTGTACCCTGGCTGTCTTCAGAATCCCTGACCTCACTCCCAAGGAGGCAGTTGGGTCAGCCATAGGGATCAGGTGAGGAGGTAGAAGAATGGGACAGCTATCGCACGTGCCCGGCCAGGTGTGCTAGTGGCTGTGGTGCCACCAAGGCTTATATAAGGAGAAGAGAGAATTTGGGCCAAAGGGGAAGATGTAATGTTGACTTTGATTGGCTAACTTGACAGGAGGCTGACTGAGGGAGGACGGGGAGAACGGGAGAGAAAACACTTCTGAAAGCAAGACAGTGTCCCATATGTATGTGAGGGACTATGAAGATGTCTTCCAAATACAGTCCTGAAGAAGGTCAGGATAAATAGGAAGTTTGATATGCAGTAAACCATACGCTACCCTAAATATATACACACATATTAAAGAAGGTTGCTGTTAGTAGAATATGATATATATCCTAACTACATCGATATTGGATTGTTAATACAATTTCTCAGATGTATTTAAAGATCACTTGAAGAAAATGAAGAAAAAAAGAAAAAGAACAAAATAATGCCATTTGCAGCAACATGGATGGGCCCAGACATTTTCATACTAAGTGAAGTAAGTCAGAGAGAGAAAGGCAAATGTCATATGTTATCATTTCTATGTGAAGTCTAAGAAAAAATGACACAAATTAACTTATTCACAAAACAGAAACAGAGTCACAGACATAGAAACAAACTTACAGTCACCTTGGAGGAGAAGGGGGGTAAATTGGGAGACTTGGATTGATACATACACTCTAGCATATATAAAATAAATAATAAGAACCTACTGTATAGAACAGGGAACTCTACTCAATACTCTAAAATGGCCTATATGGGAAAATAATTTAAAAAAGAGTGAAGATATATATATATGTATAACTATTCACTTTGCTATACACCTGAAATTAACAGAACATTGCAAATCAATTGTAAATCAATTGTAAATCATTGTATATCAATTACAGAATATTGTAAATCAACTATACTCCAATAAAAATTCAAAAAAAAAAAAGAAAATGCAAAAATAATTTTTGGAATTTTAACCTTGGGTTCCCATAGATCATCTTCTTAGGAAAATGTGGCTATTGAAAATACTAAATTGTTTTTCAAGCCAAAGCATTGTAACTGGTCTCCCATATGCCTAGGGTAAAAATTTCTACTGAAGCACTATTATAGAAAAATATCACATGCTATAGATAAACATAGAAACCAGCTAATCATGACACATGAGAGGAAATGTAGTATGTTCTGAGAATGGCAAATATGTTGAAACATGTCTGCCGCAAAATATGGTTTTAACAATCCTCTGAAAAACAGCTCTTTTGCATGGGGCACTTAACTTCACGGAGGATTCTCAGTTTCAAATAAGGTTCATTTTACATACTTGGATGATGGAAACAAAAGACACTCTGGAAACATACTTTTAGTTCTAAGAACCTCCTCTCTTTTTGGGAGGAGAGGAACTCTCGGTGATTCTACATATATATCTTAAATTCAAGAAATGGAGGATGGAAAGCAGAGTCAGACAGTTTCAACACTTAAACGGCTACTTTAGCATCTAGCTGTTAAAGGAGTTCAAATGAATTGTTAGTTAAAAAAGAGAGGTTTCTCAATCTACATCCCACTCCGAGGTCAACTCTCGTCACAGGTGCACTGGACTGGGAGGCACTCGTAATCTCAGAAGTAGATACGGCTGCCAAGTGCGAGTTGCCGTGACTCTGAACGTAGTATATAACATTCCGCTCCAAGCCAGAGTCCATAACTCTTGCGGCTGTTCAGATGAGGGCCCTTCTTAGCACCACTTTGGCTCACACCCACTGGCTACAGTAATGCAGCAGGTGAAGGACTTAAGTGTCACTCAGTTGGTTTCCAGTTGCTTCCAGGAAAAAAAAAAATGGCATATAAGATTCTTGCATCTGACACCTGGCAAATTTCCCCTGTGTTCACAGGCCACAGGCAGGAGATCTGACTATTGCTGTCACGGCCTTAAGTGACACAGTTTGAGGGGTCCCGTGGCACCCAGAAACCTGGGGACATTAGCATTTGGGAGACAAAGTGTAGAAAAAGGCTCTACATGCATCCGAAAGCCCTGCCAAGCACTTTAGCCCTGACATGCCACTTACGAGCTCTTTCAGCTTCAGAACATTCTGCCTTAGGAGTTGTCAGCTTGACATCATATTTTGGTTTTTATGATGTTGATACACATCTACTAGAAAGGAGGGCAAAAGGAAGGGCTTGCCTCCATCGCTATCTTCTGCAAATGAGCCCCCTATGTTGCCCCAGGGTGTTTTCTTGAGCTGTTTGTCTAATCTAAATTGAGCATCTGTGGCCTTGAGGTTCCAATGAATACTAAAATAATAAACAATAGTACTAATTACCAGTAGGTTCCTCAAAAAGCAAGAGAATCACAAACTCATCTCAACCTGGCCTTTGTTTCTCTGGCACATGAAAGGTCAGAATGCTATTTGGTCACTTTTGCATAGTCATTGACGTTGTTTTCCCCTTGTGGGATCCAATCTTCAATGTGAAAATAAATCGAGAAACTCTCTGTTCACACGCTTTTAGGTGAGTGCCCCCGAATGACACACTCCAGGAGGTAAGCTCGAGTCAGGGTAAACTGGCCACATCCTTTATCTGTTGGGACCTGAGAGTTAGCAGAAGTTTATCTTTATGATGAAGTAGCCTTTAGAAGTGGGTATCGCGGAGTTCAGAACGCGAGCATCATTACTGAGAAAAGGCACTTTCTTTTTAAACAGAGAAACCAACAGCCAGGCACTACGAGGCATTAAAAAAAAAAAAAAAAAAGCTGAGCTCTAAGCACACCAAAAAACAAACAAATATTCAGCTCGGCTTCAGGAAGTTTAGAGAGGATCAAACAAGCCTTTCTCTACTGAAGTTGTTCAAGAACACTGGTGCTTACTTCAGTCTCAGTTCCTATTTATGCTGCTGGCTTTTATACACTGACCTCAGGAGGGCATTCCAACTTCAGGTTACTCACAGAGTATCTTCAGAAAAGGTCTGAGCATCCCAACCCCAGCGTGGGGGAGGGGAGGCATGTGGATTTGAATTTGTTTCCAAACCACCACTCTGTCCTTGAGGTGAAGATATCTCAAAAACCGGATAGAGAAATTACAGACACACACACACACACACACACACACACACACACACACACACAGTGAGAGCGAGAGCAAGAAGGCTTTCTCATGGTGTGAACGTGCCTGTGAGGAGACCGTCTCTTCTTGTGGGATGAAATCAGGAGATGACAGAGGCTATCTGTGGAACCCTCGAGGAGGTTTCCATTCAGAAAGAGCTCACAATTTTCTTCTGGTCCCTGGGAAGGAGGATTTGGTAGACAGTTGAATTTTCAAGCAAATGATCTTCTAGAATAAAAGAAAATTAAGGCCAACCCCTTGCAAACAATATTCTTGTTTTATAAACCTATTACCTTTTAGTTCTTGGCATCATTCATGCTTTGGGTAGTGTTTTTAACCCCCATTTGATGGATTAGGAAATTGAGGCTTGGAGATTCCCAAAGTCACACGATAAACATGTAGAAAAGCTGAGATTCACACCTGGGTCTTTCTGCCTCTAATGCCTGAGGTCTTTCCAACACGCTACATCAGCTCCTAATTGCATCCTTCCTAACAAAGTGTATTATCCTTGGGAAGAGAGAGAAACTTTTGGAGAACTAGAAAAGAGTTTTGACTGGGGAGTAGGCACAAGACAGAGGGAAATGTTGACACTTTGGTCTTTGTTACTATGTCCTCACCTTTTCATGGACATATACAGAGATTTCTTCTTAAAATCTGTACGTTGGAACATGGTGGTAAAATTTAAGTCCCATTCTCCAAATGGTGCAACTTCACAACTTCACATCAGAGACACAAGAGATTAAAAAGCTGCTATCTTCAGAAGAGTCAAGTCTGAAGGACAAGCAAACCTAAAGTCACATAAATACCCATGTTGCTCTGGAGAAGGTCTCAGTAAGGTCTATCTACGTGGCAGCAAGAACGAGTCTTTCACAGACATACAGATGGCCAACACACGTGAAAAGATGCTCGTTGTCACTAATTATAAGAGAAATGCAAAACAAAACTACAATAAGGTTCCACCTCTCACCAGTTAAGAATGTCCATCATTAAGAAAAAAACAAAATCTACAAATAACAAATGCTGGAGAAGGTGTGGAGGAAAGGAAACCCTCCTACATTGTTGATAGGAATGTAAATTAGTGCAGCTACTATGGAGAACAGTATGGAGGTTCTTCAAAAAAAACTAAAAACAGAGTTGCCATATGACCCAGCAATCCTATTCCTAAGCATATAGTCACACAAAACTACAATTTGAAAAGATACATGCACCCCGATGTTCATAGCAGCACTATTCACAATAGCCTAGACATAGAAACAGCCTAAATATTCACTAGCAGATGAATGGATAAAGAAGATGTGGTACATATACAATGGAATACTATTCAACCAAAAAAAAAGAACAAAATAATGCTACTTGCAGCCACATAGATGGACCTAGAGATTATCACACTAAGTGAAGTAAATCAGACAGAGAAAGATTAATACAATGTGATATTACTTATATGTGGAATCTAAAACATGACAGTTGAGCTTATTTACAAAACAGAAACAGAATCACAGACATGGAGAAGAGGCTGGTGGTTGCCAAGAGGGAGGTGGGGTGAGGGAGGGATGTATTGGGAGTCTGGGACTAGCAGGTGCAAACTATTATATGAACGGATAAAGAAGAAGATCCTACTGTATAGCACAGGGAACTATATTCAGTATCCTGTGATAAATTAGAAGGGAAAAGATATGAAAAACAATGTATATATGTGTGTGTGTGTGTGTGTGTGTGTGTACAACTGAATCACTGTACTAACTATATAGCAGAAATTAACACACCATTGTAAATCATCTACACTTGAATAAAATAAGTAAAAAAAAAAGAGAATCTTCCACAAACATAGTGTTTCTGTTTAGGTATCTCTCACCCCATATATGCCTCACTATGTAATTAGCCACTTGGCTTACCCTGGAATTTAAAAAAAACTTCCTACCTAGGCTGAACAACTCCCCCCTTTTCATTATAGAAGAATATATTTTGGTAATACAACCTCTGAAAACTCTTTTACAGTAGGACATTGATGTGTACCCCCTACCTGGACTCCCTTCTCCCAAGATATCAATACCCTCAAGTACACGAGAAGGCTCCCACTCCAGGAGGCACCCGCCTCCCACCCTAATCTTTTTTAACAATGGTACAACATGTCCATAAAGCTGACTATCCCTTCCAGAATTTCCAACAGCCATTTTAGTCACCTAAATCTGAGAGAGATAAATTTACAGTCCACTTTAGGTTTACGTGGGGAACCATAAATATCAGGCTTGAGCCCTGAGAGCTAGAATTTCATGGGCCATTAAGGTGTCACCAGGTGGAGAGCCGTCAATAGCTGGACGTGAGCTACACAGAGATAACCACAGTTGACCAGGCATAAGAAAGTGTAGCCCTGATCAGAGTTCCTGATCACCCTTCCACTCACCGGTTCATCCCTCCCTCCTTGGAACTTAGGTCTCCTTCCGTCCTTAGCATGTGTCTTTTCTGTGAGACAGCAGGGTGCCTTTCTCTTACTAGACTGAAAGGCTAGGTGACATATGGAAAAAAATAGGAGACTGGCAGTGAGACAGAGCTGGATTTAAATCCTTGTCTGCCATTTGTAGCCAGGAAATAATGCATAAGTTACTTAAGCCATCTTAGGCCCAGTTTTTCCAATCGTAAAATTATCAAAGGTAATTGATGGTATAAGAAACGTATGCTGCTGTGGTTTAGTTGCTCAGTCATATCCTACTCTCTGCAACCCCGTGGACTGTTGCCCACCAGGCTTCTCTGCCCATGGGATTTCCCAGGCAAGAATACTGGAGTGGGTTGCCACTTTCTTCTATAGGAGATCTTCCTGACCCAGGGATCAAACCCGTCTCCTGCATTGGAAGGTGGATTCTTTACTGCTGAGCCACCAGAGAAGCCAAGAAAGCTATAACTAGGGCCACTAGGGAGCGGTTGTAGGGAGACAGATTTCCTGGTTGGTAAACAAAAGAGCCTGCTAAAAACCAGACTGGCTCAAAATAGAATGGGCTGCTGTGAAAAGAGATGAAGAAGTAAACATCATCACTTGTAGGCTTTGTGCTTAACCTGGATGCTGGGTGGAACATTCTGGGTAGACGTGGGAGCTGAGAGTGGCTACTGAGAATTTCCCTGCTAATCCTGAAATTCAACAGTTCTACAATTTGTATATGCGTCTTTCCAGAAAAGCTGAGATAAATCCTCTCAAAATCCCCAGTGGAGAATCAAAGTAAAATGACATTATTTTTTTCTCCCTTTCATTTTCCTTCTAGAAAACTAATCCCTCCCATGGTTTTCCCCCTCCACTCAGTTCATAGAGAAGCACATTTCCATAGAGGGCACAGAACGTATTTAACCATTTTGAAACACTTAACATTTAACACAAATCACATGGCCATACATTTTAATTACTTCCCACTATACAAATAGTTCCATTTTTAGAAGAGTCAAAATTCTGTCCGCTGCCTCTTGCTCTCTTTCTCTCCACTGTGTTTCTCTCTTGGACTAGCCCAGCAGTGTTCTCCTATCCTGCCCTCGCACTGTCTGAGCCCATGGCACCTGCCAATAAAAGTGATGACAGACTTGGACGCTCACGCAGGTATCCAACAACAGAGCTCATTCTGTAATCACCAGGGTTCAGCCAGCAAGCCCGACCTGAGTGACACTGAGTTTTTCACCTGAGATGTTACACCATGGGCTTTCATTTCTATAGGTGATGAACCACTCTGAAAGTGAATTTTTTAGCTTGCTAGGAGAAATGACCTATAAGCCCACAGACAAATCCCACCAGATTGGGCAAAGACAAAAACCCTTGTTCCAGTTCTTGAGTTTGCTTAGAAAACTGGCTGTCAGGTATGAGTCACAGAGACAGGGTCATCCTCTGGGAGAGTGTGGACCTGTGCTTGGGTGTGTGTATGAACATATTCAGGATAGGAAGTGAATCATAAGTGGATCTTACAAATGGTGGCTAAAGGGAATGTCAAGGGCAGCCTTAATCTGGAGGAGGGCCACAAAAGATAAAGGATACCATACAACAGGGGAAGAGAGGAGGACTAAGCCAGCCTCCCCCTCATCACAAAATAATGGTTACACAATGATCACACATTGATCAGCCGGGCCCTGAGGAAGCAGGTGCTTGTACCCACACGATGTTATCTGACTAGGTGCTGTCATCCCTGTTTAACAGATGAAGCTCAGAAAGGTTACACGGCCTGCCCACATCCATACTCCCCAAGGGGGTGATAGAGGTGGAAGGTGACCCCACGACAGTGCCTCTGAGGTTTCATGGCACTGTCCAGCTTTTCAGTACAGAGTCTGACTGTATTTGCCTCTCGGGCTCTGTCTGAGCACCTTGTTTCACATTTGCCTCTGATATTTTATTACTATTCCTTGCTATTTATGGCCAGATTCCTCCCCCTCCAAGTCAGTTCTCTTATTTCCTAATGTCATAATTCATGCTTCAGATACCCAAAGACATCATTTTTCACATTCTAACTTTGAAAGCTACAAAGTACTTTACTTTAGGGACAATTAATATCCCAATGGGAGCATCAGTTCTGCCTGGAGACCCCTATCTGTGCAGTCAACACTGAAGATGCAAGCGTAGCTTCTCTTCCTCTGCCATGGATGCTGCCTCTGTGGATAGTTGGGATTTAGAAGGTCTATCATCTTAATCAAAGATGCCATGGAATAAAGACTCATTGACCAAAGTTTCTCACTGGCTAAGAATGGAGCAATCATCTTTCTTTCCTTTGCAAATCAAGATTCCAATCTTTTCACATGGAAATATGGATAATGTGACAGTTAAGATTTATACTCTAAAATATTCAATGGTACTGTTCACATTTGGTCTTCAAGGCAGAGTTTTGTAAGAGGAAGATTTATTTTAAAACTTGACACAATTTGAATTTAACAGACATATTTTCTCCACATTTTATTTTCCAAATGTATTCCACTGAAACTATGTGACTGGAATAAAGCATCAAAACAAACAGGCAGACAAGTAAGCAAACAAATGAAAAACGTTCTCCATTTCCCTTTGCTAGGCAACTAGAACCTAAGGCCTCTGAGGTTAGAAATGCTGTGTACTTTGTTGCACAAGGCTGAAAAATGGCCCTCCCTCCCCAAGAACTGTCCACATCTTAATCCCCAAAGCCTGTGACTGTGTTATTTTAGATGCAAATGGGACTTTGCACATGTGATTAAGTTAAGGATCTTGAGATAGGGCAATCATTCTGGATTACCTTGGTGGGCCCAATATAATCACAAGGTTCCTTCTAAGAGGTAGGTGAGAGGGTCAGAGATAGAGAAGGCACAATGACCATGGAAGCCGAGCAACAGAGAAAGGCACTGGAAGGTGCTCTTTTGCTGGTCTTGAAGATGGAGAAAGGGGTCATATGGCCCAGAATATAGGTAGCTCTAAAGCTGGAAGGGTCAGGAAGCAGACTTCCCCTGGAGACTCAAGAAGGAGCTAACCCTGCCAACAGCCTGGTTTTGACCACTGAAATTGATTTTAGACCTTTGAATTCCAGAACTTTAATGAGTATGTGTTAAGTCACATGCTTGTGGCTTGTGGTGATATGCTATAGAAGCAATAGGAAACTAATAAACTTGGCTATCATTTATTGCATCTCTTATGTCTAGCATAGTGCTTGGCATATAATCTGGACTCAAAAATGAATATTTACTGAATGAATTGAAAATGTAAGTGAAGGAAGTCATGTGAATGGGATGTCCAGTTCATGGCAACATTTTTTTGGTTTAAAAATTTCCCTGTTTCTGGAGAGGACATATGTATACCTGTGGCTGCTGATTCATGTTGATATTTGGCTGAAAACAACAAAATTCTGTCAAGTAGTTATCCTTCAATTAAAAAATAAATAAAAGCAAATAAACAAATAAAAAGAGGACTTAAAAAAATTCCCCTATTTCTAAGGACGAGAAGAACAGTTCTTTAAGCTCAGCTGGGTGGATGATTACCCAGTTATCTATGACAAGACCTCAGAGTTTAGGCAGTTTTGTATTAGCTTTTCAGGGCTAGCAAGCTCTTTCCTGGGAGCAGGTCCAGGAGGCCATGGAGCATGATAAGCAGCCTTCAAAGGTCAATTGCCTAAGTCCTACTTAGGACTTCCCTGGCTGGCTAGTGGTTAAGACGCGAGGCTTCCAATGCAGGGAGTGCAGGCTCGATCTTTGGTCAGGGAACTAAGATTGCACATGTTGTGCAACATGGCCAAAAGAAAGAAAGAAAGAAAACTTATTTAGTGCTTTGAAGGACTCAAAGCCCCAGGAAGACAGGGAGGAAGAAGGGGCAGTGTCTACACTGTATAATACAAATACCAGAACCTTGAAGAAAGTCTAGTACACAGTAGGCTCTCAGGAAGAAAATTGTAGAGTGAATGACATTTAGAGCCAGTGTATAAACGTGACCCTGAACCCCTGCCCCAAACCTCTTTCCCAAAACCTTTTACAGCAGACATCAATTTCCCACCACCTGTGCATGCTCTCTCTGTTTGCATGTCATTTCTACCAGATTTTACCCGTATAAACTAAAGAAGAGCAAAGGAGGGCACCTTCTAACCTCACACACACACACACACACACACACACAGACACCTCAACATGCCATGTATACTTTGGCCACAGGGGCTGCAGACCATAATAATATACCCCAGCTTTTCTGGGACCCTCTCACCTGTTCAGTTTTTACAAGTCTTATAATCTAAAGAAAAATGAATTAAACCATTCTGGCTGATTGTAGAATAGTTCCTCTAAGGAATTTAATACTTAACGATCATATTAGTGATTTACAGTAACTTCTCACTCAGGATTCTTTTAGATTTATCATAGAGGTAAAATCAATACCTTCTACCAAACTGGAGAAATTTAGATGATTCACTTTTGAAATATAGGGAGAGAAAAATAATAAATGATAAAGACTAAAAATAACTCCAGTTTTTCCAATTTAAGATCTGGCTGACTCTGAAGATGATAATTTAGGAAGGGAGAAGCCTTGGGGACTCACCCAGTCCTGCTTCTTCACTTCCCAGATGAGGAAAACTGAGGCCCTGGGGGCATTTCTCAGATCACCCTGGCCTTGGGACCCAGGCCTTCTGAGTCCTGAGTCCAATATGCACATCTGTCTGCCTCGAGTCATTCAATGATGGGACAATGGGTTTGAAGCACATAAAAATAAATAGACAGCAATCTCGCTTTCAAGGTGTTTATAGTTTAGCAGGGGAGATAACACATCTATATCTAAAATTATGACTCAAAATAAACAGAGATAAGCTCGATAAAAGTGGTATAGATTCAAGAGGAACTTTTAAGTCACTGACCCCTGAAAGTTTTTTTTTCCCCCAAGCTTTTTGTATAATAGTAATTAAACTTGTGAAATAGTGAAATTCTTCCTTTACTTAAGATTCCTTGAAATCAAGTCTGTGGACTATAACTTAGTTAAGGATTTCACAACAGACCATACTTGGGTATCTGATTTGAAAAAGCAAACGACTGAGCCAGACCACACAACACACACTGGATGAGGTCTTCTGGGCAGGTGTCTCCCATTTATCCAGGAAAGCCAAACCAAAGAAGGCACTGTGTCAAAAAAGAAGAAGGGTAAAGGATAAACCCACTGACCACCACCCAAGGAGGCCAAAACAGTCTCTCCTCCTGAGTAGTCACGGCTGGTTTCAAAATAAAAATAACACACTCAAGCTGTGATAGAGGAAAGCTCTTGGTTTGGAACCCAACTACAAAGTATTAGCAAAGAGAGATTATTACCCACTAGAGACTCTCTTTTAGGTATAATTAGAAGAAAAGAAAGGCCGCTGAACAGTGGGATTTATGAGACATACGGGTCATGTGTCCACAGCACTAGTTGCTTGCAGAATTGGCTGTGTGGGTTGGCACATGGTACCGTGAATATTAGAAACCACAAATCTCCAGAGTTTCCTGAACAAAGTAAAAGGCCTTGTCTATGGATTGCCAGCTTGGAGGGCAGCTCATGAAAAAAGTCCCTGGGTGAGTGCCAGTGCTACCTGTGCATTTTATATTTTTCATTCTCTCCCCCTCCCCCACTTCCTCCTCCTCATCTTCCCCTCCTTCTCCTCTCATTTTGGACATGGGCATCTCAGGGGGTCTTACTGCAACTAATGATGCTTCTGCCAACCCCTCCAGAGGAAAGAGGCCCTCTCCATGACAACGACCAACCAGGGATCCACCAGCAGCTCTGGATAATGGGACAGACCACATTTCCATGAGCAAAACCAAGGGGAACTGATTTTTTTGTTTGCCCCTGAAAGACTAGAGGAGTTATTCCTCTATCAGGTTATGTTGCATTCAAAGGCCTGAAAAAGGGACAAACCTTCCTCTATCCACAAGCCAGTTGTGGAGATGCTGAGCTAGAGGAGGGACCCTTGAAAAACTTCTTGGGAGCCTGTTATGGGAACCAAGCACTGCCGTGTTTTCATTTGTCCAAAGATAGACTCTTCTACAGGATCGTTCTGTTGAGTTCTAAAAAGTGAAGTTGATTCTTTTAGTAGGCATAATTTGAGGGGAAAAAAGGAAAAGTTGAAATGAATTTTTCAAATCCTCAGGATGAAGTATCCCATGGACAAGACAAATAGCCATGTTCGTGCACCGAACGCTCATCTACCTCTGCCTGGAATGTTCTCAGTTTTCCCTTCACCTTCCTTCATGCTCTGAAACGTTACTTAGCTACATCATCATCCCAAGTGATTTCCAGGAGCCCCCAGTTTTGAGCGGGGGGGCAGGGGGAGTCCTATGCCATCTATTTTCTTTGCAGCAGTTGTCTCCAAAACACTTAGATTTGTGTACTTTTCTGTCTCCACACCCCTGCCTCCTCCAAAAAATAAAAGCGGGGGGGGGGGAGTGGAGGTAGTAATAAAGATTCAGTGTTTTCTTTCTCTGTCTCCAGTACTTTCTACACATTAGGAGGTCAGTAACTGCAGGACAATTCTTGAATGAAAACACAAACCCTGTGGCTAGTCTGTCTATAGACAATACTAACATCTATCTATATTTCTATTTTCCCATCTATTTATATAATTATGTTTTTAGGAATTAGAAGGTTGCTCTTTTTAAAAGTCTTGAAAATATTGGGTAAACATTATTTATACATGCCAGTCTGATCCTCTACTTTATCCCAATGAGCTGCTTTTATGTACAATGCAAAGAAGAGGAAATTTAGCAGGGAAGTTTGTACTGAAAAGAATTTGGCCACAAATGCTAAACAGGATCCATTTTTCCAGTTAGAGAAAAACACCGCTATTTCAAATGTGATATTTGGAATTTCAGCTTAAATTACAAAAGGCCTTGGGAGAGGCCTTGTACCAGAGGCTGAGGATGCTGTGGAACCCCTAGGCTAAGTGTATCTTCCTGTCAGCCTGGATTGTTGTTTGATTATACTGACCTGTTCCTGACGGAAAGTCTGAAAAGCCAGAGGAGGAAGAACAGGCCATAAACCTGCTGCAAAGCATTAACAAGAACAGAATTAAACATTATCACTTCTGGGACTTATCGTCCAACTTGAAAATGGTATTCAATAAAAGAAAAGATAATTTGGGGCCACACTACCCAGAATGAACATCTGACACATAGTCACTGGTCTGGATTTAGAAAACTGCTTTGATCCCCAGAGACTAGATTGTTAATGAGTATTTTTAAGGACAAGATTGAGGTAGCATGATAAGAGTCGAAAAGGGTACTGGTTTCCAAGGGTTCCAGTCTTGCTTCCACTTCTGTAAAAGTAACTGGAACTGACTTTCAACAAGACATTTTCTAACTCCCTGAGAAACTGTCCACATCTCAAATACAGGAGGGGAGATCAACAAATAAACACTCTGATCCATTCAATTTTCAAATCTGAGCATTATGACCATTGAAAAGGTTTATAAACAGAGCAACTAACACTAATATCTTTTTCTTTTTTAAGCTTTTTATTTTGTTTTGGGGTATAGTTGATTAACAATGTTGTGATAGTTTCAGATGAATAGCAAAGGGACTCAGCCATACATATACATGTATCCATTCTCCCCCAAACTACCCTTCCATCCAGACTGCCACATAACATTGAGCAGAGTTCCGTGTGCTATAAAACAGGACCTTGTTGGTTATCCATTTTAAATAGAGCAGTATAACACTTATATCTTTTCCCTACATAAAGTGAAGGTGTGGAAGCCTTAAGACAAAAGGCCATTTTTCTTACAGGCATGATAACAATTCATGTAGAATTTTTATAGCAATGCATGGATTTTAAGAGATTATTATCAACTTTCTGAATTTGACAGGCTCATCAGTATCACTTCTTTCTCCTTAATTTTCCAAGCTGATCAAATCTCCAATGTAAAAATCATCTTCTTATAAGTCCCAGACAAGAAGGTGAAAAAAAAGTAATCTATTAAAACATTTTCAGTTTATTAAAAATTGGAATAGTATAATACACCTTCATGTACTCCTCCTCTCCTCCCTGGTAAACATTTGGTTACTCTGATTTCATCTATCCCTAGTTTACTTTTTTTCTGGAGCAATTTAAAGTAAATCTTAGATATCTTGTCATTTTACCCATAAAATTTTTAGTATTCATCTCTGATAGAGATTAAAGAAAAACAAAACCAACCAAACAAAAAACCCTGCCAGGCCATTATTTTACCTGACAATATTATTTTAAAAACCTTTTAACATCATCTAAACTACCAGTTCATATTCAAACTTCATCAACCATCTAAAAAAATTATTTTTCTGTTTAGCTTGAATCAGCATCTAAAAAAGGCAGAAGTGAAACTGATTGTACCCAACTCACAATCCTTTGTCTTTCAACTATTTCTTTTAGGTGCTTACATGACTTAGACACAGTGTATTTGGTCACAGATAATGTGAAGGCCGCTTTCATTGCTACTAAATATTTCATTATTTGAAATGCCCTATTCTATGAATCAGATACAAATGTAGTTAAAGACTCACTACTGGAAAGACATCAAGTAATTCTCACAGCTTTCTCTAATGCATAAACAATTTGGGCAACTTTAACTGCATGCTTTAAAGATATTTTGTTAAATTTTATAACATTCGCAGGAGGAATCCGTTTGATAAACCCTGCTGCTGCTGCTAAGTCCTAAGTCGCTTCAGTCATGTCCGACTCTGTGCGACCCCATAGACAGCAGCCCACCAGGCTCCAGCGTCCTGGGCCTTTATTTTACCCATATAAAAGCTGAATGCCATAAACTGTACAGCGGCCCAATAGCAAATGTAGTGTTTTCATTTGTAGCTTCATCTATCCTTTAAAAAAGAGACATTTGAAGGAACATAGCCACAAAGAGGCCAGCTTTTAAATAGGGAGAAGAGCCCTAAACTGTCATGGACTCTGACTTTTCTGGTAACACACGGGCACTGCTGTGACATATAACTAGAAACACTGCTTTATGACACAAGTCTGTGTTTTAGAACAACTGAAACAAACAAACAAACAAACATGTCTATTTAGAAACCCAAACTAAGCCCTGCCGCTGGGCATTGGTATCAAGGATGTCAGAGTGGCTGTTCAATCCAGGTGAAGTAGACAAGGCTCTATCCCTTTTCTTGGCAAGGAAGTAGAAGCTTCTTGCCTGATGCTGCACATGCCCACATGAGGAACAACCATGAATTTAATTTTCTTAAAACAGAAGCATTTTCAGACTTGTGTTTTCCTGGACAGCTGCCTGGTGGTTGTAATACATAATAAGGGCGTGTAATTGACAGTAATGTGAATCACTCACAGATTCTGGCTATACATATATATATATATATATATATATATATATGGAGCTACTTTTTTCCAGGAAAAAGTTAAGGAGCAGATTCATCCTGTCCATTGAAAATAGCAATTACTTTACATTTCAGCTCATTAGCTAACTTTATATATATTAAAAAAAAAATCACTGTGAATTGTACTATCAACTTGTATTGCAAAGAAGTGGCGTGGTTACACAGCTCGTGCAATGGGATGATTTGGGTCAGACACAATCTGTGAAATGGCAAATTTAGATGGGTTACTTGATATAGCATATATGAGACTCCTCTCCACAGAGTCAGTTACAAGAGACTGTCCTCCCAATGATTTTGCCACTTGAAAAGATGCCATCTGTCAGGACTTTGTAATTATTATGGTAATACCCAGGGCAGACTGATCAGGCTGCCATTGACATTCATGGGCAGCTTCAGAATTCCTTTCACAAGACCTCAGACACAAGGATTTCCAACATAATAGCTGGGCATTTTCCCAGGTAGGACCTCTTGGAACCATGGACACTTTTAGACAAGGTAACCGGTGGCTCCTATCTATTAATTCTCTTTGGATAAAGGACAGAATAATCTGAATTAACTTCACTATTAACCTGAAAGGGGCCCTCTTTTCCAAGGCAGAGGCACAGAAACTGAACCATGGAAAGTAATGAAGACTGAATGTCATTGAGATAAACCCTGACTCCATCTGAACTCGACAGGTTAGGGAATTTGTTGGTAGCTTCAGCATCTGTGAAACTGGAAAGCTCTTGTTCAGATCTGCAAGGTGTTTTGAGCTTCTGTGTTCTGGAGGCAACAGGGGTGTTGATCTGTGGAAATCTCAGAAAAACATAAAGACAAAGCTGGGGCTTTGGAATGCAGGGGGTTGTGTTGCAGCGGTGGGGGTGTATCTTGAACCAAGGTGAAAAGAGTGGAAACATTTAGATTTTCTCTCCCATTTTTAATACTCCATGAAGACAGTTTGGATTGGTTTTCCTCAGATTGGGAATCTCTCAGGAGTAGAATTGAAATCAAATTTCACTACATCAGAGGTTATGTTGAGATTTTAAGGAATGAAACTAAAATTCATTCTGTACTTGACCACTGATCACTAGTGAGAAACTTTTTCCTCTACATCAGCAGTTGGGGGCTGGGATTATTGGCTCATCATGGTTCTCATCACTGACAGCTACCACTAATCTCCAGCCTAATTCTGGAGTTTATTTGGCAAGTAGTTGCCATAAGGCAAAATGAGGGTGGAGCCCCATAAACTACAAATAAAGAGAGACATTATGTACATAAAATGGCCCTGCAAAATATTTCAGATACTGTATCTCAATTATAAAACAGTAGCAGACTGTCAAAATCTGAAAAGTAATACGTAACACGTGTTAAGTAGGCATCTTCTTGTTCATATGTGAATATGTTTCACATGAGCCCAAAGAGTTGGAAATGTGTTATCTATTTCTTTTAATTGAGAAAAATGTGTTAACTCTCTGGAATGTCCATGTGTGGAAAAATAATGCATTATGTGGAATTGCACACACATGATTTATAACGCACATATCCAGGACCAGAAATTCTAATGAAGAACCTTATTCAACAGAAAAAAATATATATATTTTTTTCTTTAGCACTTGCAGTTCTGGTATACCATAATGCTGAAGCCAAGCATTTATTTTATTAGTTTAAATCCTAGCTAAGCAATAAACTGTGTATCATTTTAAATAAAGAAAACATGTTTTCACAAAATTTAATGTCCATTTTGGCTCCCCTACAAATGGTATGGTGTGCCACCCAGATTCCTCCCTGCAGGATGGAGGCCCTTACTTCCCCTGGGACCCAGACTGTTGACTGCCAGTGGCTCACAGCTGAGTTGTTTTCTGAACCTTGTCTTTAGCTAATGGGAGCTG